>NC_092869.1:4805956-4815392 GCF_032062135.1 Pyxicephalus adspersus
GAAGCCCTTTAAAATTGGTTTATTGACCATTGCTACTCATACAATGGTCAGTAGGTGGATGGCACGACCAGGTCAATGACTAAGATCTCCTTGATATTGACTACTTACTAGGTTATCGCCACGCACATATGGGCCAAATTTCTAAACTTTCGGTGACTGCTGAGATAAAACTTTGCCATTATACATGTTTCTAACTGAGCAGATGTTTGTTTTATGTCACCAGGTCACCGACTCCCCAATGGATGACACAGAGTCTTCCGATTTTCTGTCCTCATCGGACTCACTTTGGTCTTCATCCAACACCACCACCAGCTCCACCAATCATGAGGATCCAAGCTACGTTGGGTTCGATGTCTTCCTTTCGGACAATTTGACAGAGCCCACCAAAGGCGAGAAAAACTTTGAGGGGGTCAGGATGATCCCAAACTCCCGACTAACCAGCGCCAGCCACCCAGTCCTCATCCATCTGGAGAAGGAATACCAGGCCAGGAGGTCTTTGTGGCACCAACATACGGGACAATACTGCACGTATTCCGGGGAGATCGAAGGGAGGACACGGTGCCCTAGTAGGAGCAAACTCACCAATCGTGGGTCACCACCTGTGGGCCGGAACCAAGACAAGCAGCTGAAGGACTTGGTGTTCCCGGATGGGTTAAACCTTGAGGCCCCTCAAGGATTGAAAAGGCAGAGAATTTTGGAGGCCAAGGAGCTGGTCCACCAATGGAAGGAAAGGAGAGATATGAACCTTCAAATTACTGATGGAGATCGTGTCTTTGCTGAAAAAGTAAGTGATGGCCAGGAGTCCAAAATTCCTTTATTTCTAGGACCCTTTTGAGGGCAACTCCCCAACTTCCTGTCCATCATACCAGAAATATAGGGGTGGGAAGTGACCCAACCCACAATTAAAATATGGTCAGAAGTTCCAACCCTTCCTAACACCATAATATCCTTCCCAAGCCAACAGAAGATTCTTGGTTAGTCAGTGCATAAGGGTATTCAGCAGCAATGAGATGCAGCCAAGCAGCTGTCAGGCTTTTCGGCTTGACAGTCAACCAATGGTGGTGGAGTTGGGTGTCCAATGGTAATAAAGTTCACACCAAGGGCAGTATAAGTTTAGGGAGCTGCCCCCACCCTGTGCTGCCGACCTGCGTATCATCCACGAGTATGAAGTTGTCATACAGCTGGATTGTGCTTCATCCTCTCGGCATTACATTAATCCTACAGGCTGATACAGCCGTCGAGGCTTGGCCAGGGAGTTAGTAGTTGCGTTGTGATCCTCTGAAATTTTCCATTCATACAGCAGGGGAATTGGTGACACCCCTTTGCCAACTTTATACTTTAAAGAGGACCTGTCACCTACAAGCAGTAGCACTGGTAGTAGAGACCTCCGGCCCAAAAAGAAGCCATTTAAGTGTGCCTTCCCCAGCAAGTTGTTATCCCTCTTTTATCACCAGTACCTTCATGTCAGGATAACCAGTTGTTTATTTGTTCTGATACAGACCCTGGAACTGTGTTTTATTTAAGGACATGTAAATTCATATTTTACTTCCCTAAAGAGACCCTGTCACATCTTTACTCACTTCTGCCTACCCACTGAGCTTTTTATGCTCACTTACCTAGTGCTCCCCCTCTGAAGCGTAGCAGACAGTCACATGACTGACCAGTGACGTCATCAGCCAGTGACATCATCAAAGCCTTTTTGTTTTCCTAATGTGTTTTCTGTTTTTTTTTCTTTTCAGTGCCGGGAACTCCAGGGCTTCATTCAACCTCTGACGGAACTTCTGAATGGACTGAAAAGGGGCCGATATGACAGAGGTAAATTTTAAAACATTCTAGAAAAAAAATTAAATCAAAGATATTAAAAAAGTGAAAGTTAGCAGCTTAACCCCTTTGATGTCGGCACCTAATCAAAGCCTCTGTGCCCAGGCCAGATTTGGCAGTGCCAAATGGTGGTCTATCAAAAAAGGTGGGCATGAACCAGTATCTGGTTTCTTTGCCAACATTTGTGATTGATTGGCCTATCAAATAAATACCCCTGTACCTCTATATTAATACCCTAATATTGTAAATAAAAGTATTTTTTTTAAAAAAAGCCCAACTTTGAGTAAAAATTAACATTACATTACTGAGCTGGCCTCCAGAAACATCCGCAGAAACGTTGCTCTGCAGCAGCTCCTTTTCCTAGTTGAATGACAGCCATTGAATTTCACTTCCTGTAAGCTCAGGCTGTCATGGACACTCCCCCTAGAAATGTCACATGGCCAGCCAGAATTTAAGGTGTGTATAAGGCATTTTTTTAAAGTCCATCATGCACGTAGCCCATGGCAGTGTACATTTTGGCCTGAACTGTCTGCATTCTTTTCGCCTAATGCGCAAAGACACCTCTGCTTATTCACCTTTACTTTCCCCCTTCTGATCCAACACACCTCAGCTGTCTCCCTCCTCCCTGTGGGCAATGTGAACAGCTGACAATCCTCTTGTCCGTTGTCACTGCGTCATTATATCATTCCCCGGGCAGTTCACCCCTCGCTGCGCCCTCATTTACCTCTCTAAACTTTGCGCTCCAGGGGAGCCGCCGATCGGAACGGAGACACCACAGGGGGGCTTTGATAGGTTTTGAGCACAAAAGCATGACTCAGCTCTGGTGGATCAAAGTGAAATGGGGACACCATAAAAAAATCTAATATTGAACAGTACGGGGGATTGATAGGAACAAATGTGCTGGAAGCAAATGTTCTCATTTAAAATTAAATCACAAAATTGTTAAGGTGGCTCTGAGGATTAACTTGGCCCACAAGTAGAAAGAAAATCCAATCACCAAAATCTCGTTTTCTAAGCCCTGTGATTTGAATTACCAAAGTCCATTCTTCCACCCATTCATCAATCTCCCATCTATTGTTAAAACAGGCAGTGGTTATTATGTGGTGGTGTTTTGTGATCCCTCTATAAACATGGTGGTCATCCCATTCACCAGTCACTGACAATGTACAATGGGGGTATGGTAACATAGTGGTCATCCCACTGATCGGTTCTTGGTGAGAAGTCACCGGTGAGGTACAATGGAGGTATTGTTACCTGTTGGTCATCCCATTGAGCAATCTCAAGTGAGGTGCGATAACCATAATGTGTCATGGTGGTCATCCCATTGAGTAATCACCAAAGAGGTGCAAGGGCGGTATTGTAAAACGGTGATCATCTCATTGAGCAGTTGCTGGTGAGGTGCAATGGCGGTATTGCAACATGGTATTCATTCCCTGGTGAAGTGCAATGGGGGTATTGTGTCATGGTGGTCATTCCATAGAGCGATCCCTGGCAATGTGCAGTGGCGGTATGGTAACATAGTGGTCATGCTATTGACCAGTCTTAGTGAGGTGAAATGGTGGTATTGTAACCGGGTGGTCATCCCATTTATAGGTCCTTAATGAGGGGCAATGGTGGTATTGTATCATGGTGGTCATCCCATTCGGCAGTCACTGTCAAAGTGCAATGGTGGTATTGTAACATGGTGGTCCTCTCATTGAGAAGTTGCTGGTGAGGTGTAATGCCGGTTTGTGAAATGGTGGTCATCCCATTGAACAGTTGTTGATGAAGGTGCAATGGGGGTATTGTATCATGGTGGTCATCCCATTGATCAGTCGCTGGTGAAATGCAATGGCGGTATTGTAACGTGGAGGTCATCCCATTAGGCAATGGCTGGCAAAGTGCAGCAATAGTATTGTAATGTCCATGCACCTCGGCAGTGACTGCTCAAAGGCATGACTACCGTGTTACAATGCCACCATTGCGCCTCCCTGGCAGTTGCCCACCAAGTCCACCTAGTGGCCATTTCATCTCATTACAGTACTAATAGCATGTTTCGAGGCAGTTTACAGAACTCTGTTGGGTACAGGCGGTGCCAGAACATTATTTGAGTATTGAACTCCTGATCACCTCTGTTTACTGAACAAATATGTTTGCTATTTCTCCTTACTTGTACATTCCGTTCTCCTGGTATAAAGCCATTTTCCCATCTCCCTATTTATCTATACAACTTACATCGTAGTTCAGATTTGCTTTTGTCGCCTCGTATAACTTTTTCCTTGTCCTCCCTCGCCCCCTCCGGTGCACAATATATCGTTTTCTAACAGTATACACGACGATGAGTTCATTTTTGAGTCATCCAGCAAATCTGCCACGTACTCATATTACCAATTATAAATCCTCTCCAATTCTTTATCTAGAACAGTTATTGGTGTCTAATAATTAATTGTATCATTAGAGGATCATTTCCCTGGGGGTATCAGGAGAGCTCGGATCATTGCCATCTCTTGGAAACAATTCAGGACGGTTAAAGCCGAAATAAATGCACATTTTTGAAGGCGATTATTGGGCTATTGCCAACGGATTTTTTTGTTTCTAATAATCAAATGCAGGTAGCTGGGTTGGAATAGAATGCAATTTCTGAGCTGAGTTTGACGTGCTGTACCATTGTTCACACACACATCACAATTTTACAAATGCAACACAATGCAAAGCTGGTCAAACGCAGCCTCAAACTGCTGAAGTGCATTTCCATGTGTCATCAAGTTTTTGTTTATCACAATGTAACCCCAAAGTGTTAACTTGGGCAACCCACTGAGCTTCTCCCTGAAGGGGTTTCCCCCAAAAAGTGATATTTTGGTTATATCCAAAGCTTGGAAGGCCAAGACAGCATCTGACTTCTTATCCCTTTTGGATAGTCCAGTAGTGAGCGCTCGTCTTTGTGTGTTACCTGTTGGGAACCCCTCATGGGCACAGCATGGGTACAGACCCAGGAACTTAGCACAAGGTTAGGCAGAACTGCTTACAATGGGCACAGCTGTATTACAGACTCAAGAACTCAGAACATGGATAGCAGGAACCTACTCATATTGGGTACAGCCAGGTATAGCAGACCCCGGAACCTAGGGTGGTGGGAAGCCCTCATATTGGGTACAGAAGTTGTAGAGACCCTGAATCTCAGTGCAAGCATGGCAGAAGACCTACATAATAGCCACACCAGTGGTGCAGATCCAATAATACAACAAAGGGATGGAGTTGCCTATTATAATGAGCACAATATGGAGGGATGTGCAGAACTCCTCATAATGGGCACAGCCATATTACAGATCCAAAAACCTAAAATATGGATGGCAATACCCTCATAATGGGCCATACAGGCAGACAGATCTAGGAACTCAGGGTGGTGGGAAGCTCATAATGTAAAAAATGGGAACTTGGCACAGAGAAGGCGGGAATCCCTCATAATGGGCACAGCAGGCGTAGAGGTCTAGGAACTTAGTGCAAGCATAGCAGAAGCCTCAGGTAAATTGGCACACCAATGGCGCAGATCCGAAAATACAACATAGGGATAGTGGTTGCTCAATATAATCAGCCCATTAGGAGCAGAGTCCTAATAACTCAAACCGGGACAGCAGGAATCTGTCATGATGGGCACAGCAGCAAACATGGTGGAAGCCCCACATAATGGGCACAGCAAGTGTAGAGACCCAGGAACTTCTGCAAGCGTGGCAGAAGCCTCAGGTAGAGACCCGAGAACTCAAAACAGGGATAGCCAGAATCCCTCATCATGGGCACAGCAGGTGTATAGACCCAGAACTCAGTGGAAGCCCCACATCATGGGCACAGCAGGTGTACAGACCCGCAATCTCAGAACAGGAACATTGAGAATCTATTATATTGGGAAACTGTGAGAGATAAACAGGAAATGGGGAGCAGATGTCACAGCAAGAACTATTACCACACTCAAAGGGGAGTTTTTGCACCCTTGTTTCATTGTCTGTCTATTCTGGCACAATGCTGTAAATGACGTCCTAAATATTTCATTCTGTGGTTACAGGCCTGAGCAGTTTCCAGCAGAGCGTAGCTATGGATCGGATTCAGAGAATCGTTGGCGTTCTGCAGAAACCGGAGATGGGGTAAGAGTTGTTGTTCAGTAGATTTGTCACATTTTTTGTCACCCACACATGACCACCTGTGTTCCTTCTGCTTCTCCAATATTTGGCCAAAAGAATGTGCACACCCCTCCTAAATGATTGAGGTTCCTCGTAATACTACAGCATTCAGAGACATTTTAGAGGATTGTGAAATTCTATCCATGTGACAGGAATGGTTCTTTTTTATTTCAGCTTGGCTGTTCTTGTACACAAAGCCATTTCCATGAAGTTATGGTTTGGCTGGGTTAGTTTAGAGAAATGTGGAGGAACTTAAGTGACCTGCATAAAGCCCTGCTCTCAACCTCACCCCTATGATACATTGGAATAGTTATTTCGAGCCAGGTCTTCTCATTCATCTCAGTACATGAGCTCACAAATTCCCTTTTGCTGAATCGGCACATTTTCTTCATGGGGAAAATTCACCTTCTCAGATGAATAGAGGCTAATATGGCTGCAGAGGTTGGGGGCAGCTCAATTTAATGTGGTTTTGGAAATGGATTTCCTACAAGGTGTAAAGGTTGAGTATCCTCATACTTTTTGTCCTTTACATTTACCTCTAGTGTGTGTTTGCTTTGGGATGTCCACAATAGACATGGTTTTAGAATGTGATGTGCAACAAATTGTATTAGAAATCATGGTCAGGTGTCCACAAACCTTTGGCCATATGGTGTATTTCCATCTTTCTGTACTTTGCTCTCCTTTTACCTCACCTTAACCCCTAAATTGTTTTACTTTCCAGAGAGCGTTACCTGAGCACCTTACTACAGGTTGAAATGATGCTGAAGATTTGGTTCCCCGGGGTTAGCAGCTCATCATCATCTTCTTCATCCTCCTCAGACTTTGACATGGAGGAACCACAAAACAAAATAGCCAAGGTGAGGACATCTCCTTGAGTTCATTATGCTTCTTTATTCATGGTTCCCTTTACAGAAGTCCAGGCAGATATAAAAGACACAAGTGCAGCCTTGTACAACCAAGATCAGGGGAGTGTGGAAAGATTAAGGAGCCACTAGGTTGTGTTGGAGTGCTAAGAGGGAACATGTTGCTGGAAATAGATAGAAGAATGATAGAGAAATGAGATCAACATAAAGGGGCAAGACCTCTATGTGTAGCTCTCAGGACTGGATGGATAGAAATAGAAATTCTTTGGCATGTGAAACATCTTCTAAGTATTTCAGTTACCTTACTTCTGATCTTCTCCATCACTGATGTTTTTTTTTTTTTTTACCCTTTGCAGCACCCCAATATTGGGTCTATAGGACAGAAAAGCTGCCATGTACAACCAGTCCAATGTACGAGCAGTCCAACTACGACTAAACCTCTAGAATGTCACGACATATCCCAAGTTCATACGGACTGCGTGTGTTGCAAAGACGTCTTGATGGAATTGCCAACCATGAACATGACCTGGATGCACACTGCACCCATCTGCAACCCACCTTTAAGCCAGGTGGACCTTCATCATTTCAATACCACTTTAGGCCAGGATTTGTTGTGGCCTAGCGGGAACAGCTGCGGCATTGTTTTCTTGGTACAGAACAATCAGTCCTCAGAATGCACTAAGGAGGAATCCTTCAACAACAGAGACAAGCCTTTGGACCTTTGCTTTTATAAAGAAGGTACACAAGAGCGATTGCCTCGTCGGAGTCAAAGTGATCCATCCTTATTTCCCCTCTGTGACCAAACAGAACATGGCCAGCTCCAGAATCGATCACATTCACTTACTCGCCTTCCGACATGCACACTGACCTCCGGAGGAGAAAAAACCTAGACCGCTCGTATCTTGTCTCCCGGTCAGTTCAAAAATCACATGGACCACCAGTGTTGGAAATGGAGGAGACCCAGTCAAAACAGGGGGGAAAACAAAAGAAAAGACCTGTTGCATCGTATTGTCCATGTGAGGCCTTTTTTTAAGGCCTTGTCCCTTTGCGCCGAGCTGAATTCCAAAGAGAAGTAAAGATGGACACCATGTGGCCAACAACAGCATCTTGAAGGGGAGCAAACAGCAATATCACATATGTCTTTTCAGTTTTCTGTCTTCAAAAAATGGACAAACTCTGGTTGGAACCAAATATTCAACATTTTCTCTTTAATTACCAAACGGTTAAAATTCCATGGAGACCAAAAATCTTTGGTTTCCTCCAAAGGGGCAATACCAAAAAAGGCAAATAATCACTTTATATGGTCCCTCACCATTTTACATCACCAATTTATCATTTGGTGTTCCCAACTTTTTATAAACCATAGACCCTGATCACTTCCATGGAACCATCACTTTCTCTGATGAGATGAACTCTCCAGTGCTCACCTGTTCTTTGGTGACCAAAATACCATTCATATCCATCACATCTCATGGCCATGCCAATGCTGACGTTGACCTGGTACCAAATTTACCAATATGAGGGTGATACGTTTTGGGATTGCTGTCAACGAATGTTAAGCAATTTCCCTTGTCTTGACCTTGTGTCTTAAAAAGCCCTCAAATGTCCTTTCCGTTGGACAGTTAAAGTGAAAAATGTAGGCAAAAGAAGACTTTAAAGGCAAATCATTACAGAGGTTTTTAACAGGGAACAGCCAATGTATGGCTGTTAGGGGTAATTTGTCCTCATTTCCTATTGTACCACCAGGACAGGAAGTGTGGTCATGTCTCCCCAATAGGGCAGCTGGGTTGGAGAAGTCTCCCTGTTGGAAAGATTTGCACTTCATATCATAGGGGGGAGACCTCCCCAACGAGGTGAGCATGATTAAGCTGGACACCATTGCCTTAGTTACACATTATTTATGTTGACATATTTTGGTCTAAAGCAATAGCTATGAACCTACATCCTTGGTGTCCACTACCAACCCAAGACAGCGGTGGCTCCTGAAGCACTGGAGGACTAATTCTCATTACATCTCCAGCAGTAGCCTCAACTGTTGAGTGTGCAGCAGTGGGGTTCACGATAAAACTTCCGTTGATTGTATGTGTGAGTTTTTTTTTTTTATTTTATTTTTTTCAACATGTGGGAGCAATGGTTCTTGGGTTGCTATATCTAATCTTAGGTGTAGATTGCCTGACATAAATCCTTGCAGAACCTTTCAGGGAGACAATGGCAGTTGGACTGGGTTATTGCCATTGGCAGCATCCTTAAAGCTGAAACCTAGGCACTAAAAACCTTTATGCAATTTTATTCCTAAATAGTCGCAAGGGATATCAATCCGCTGTGTGTGCACTACATTCATTTGCAATCTCAAGTATTAAATGTGGTAATGGTGTCATCACTGTGCTGTACATAGCCTGTGTAGAGCTGCGGGAGGGGCCCCACCCACTACAGGCTTTCTGTAGGACATTACAGAAGGGGGAAGATACAAGACCAGTCACCCTGCACAAGTAGAGAGAGCAGCAGTGACCGGTCATTACTCCATGAAGCTCCTGCAATCTTTGTTTTCTGAAGTTAAGCTTTAAGGTATATAAAAAGCCATGTTTTGTTTTGTTTTTTTTT
>NC_092869.1:4816065-4862109 GCF_032062135.1 Pyxicephalus adspersus
GTTGGATCAGAAGACCTAATTTAACAGCCTCCACTCTTTTATGGGAACGCTTTCTACAAGTCTTTTGAGGGAGTCTTTGGGTATTTGGTCCCGTTGGTGAGGTCAGTTCCTTTTGGGTGAGAAGACCTAACCTATTAGCTTTAACTTTTATGGGAAGGGTTTCTACAAGTCTTCTGAGGGAGTCTCTGGGTATTTGGTCCCGTTGGTAAGGTCAGGTCCTTTTGGGTGAGAAGACCTAACCTATTAGCTTCAACTTTTATGGGAAGGCTTTCTACAAGTCAATAGAGGGAGGCTCTGGGTATTTGGTCCTGTTGGTGAGGTCAGTTCCTTATGTTGGATCAGAAGACCTAATTTACCAGCCTCAACTCTTAGAGGAAGGCTTTCTACAAGTCTTTGGAGGAAGTCTCTGGGAAATGTCCCATTGGTGAGGTCAGGTCCATTTGTTGGGTAAGAAGACCTGACTCACCAGCCTTCACTCCTAGGCTAGAGTTGAGGTCAGGGCTTTGTGGAGGTCACTCATCTTCCTCACTACCAAACTGGCCATATTTTAATGGATCTGGTTTGGTACACAAAGGAGCAGTGATGATGGACCAGAAAAGAGCCTTCACCAAGTTCCTTCACAACTAACTGACCCAACCACATGTCTACATGCCTTTGTATGATGTAGTATTACAGAACCCTTAACTGGAAACGCCTGAACTCATTCATTTAGAGGAGGGTCCATATTGGCCATATAGTTAGGTGTCCAAATAGTTGGCCATATGCTGTATCTAGACAATTTGTAATATTACATTGAGACAGTCCCAGCAAGTTCATTTAGTCTATGTATTTAAACTTAGTACCCACAACATTTCTAAACAGTAATAAAAGTCAGAACATCCTAGCATGCCTGTTTATGCTAGGTTTATACGTAGGTGGAGCTGCCATTAGGGCAAAAATATAAGTGTCCCCTGAGGTCTATGGGCCTTGGGGGGGGGGGGGGAGTCCAGATCAGAAAATTGTAATCCCACATCCATTGGTTCTTTTAGCCAGTAGCAATGCAATTAATGTCTCATTGATGGCTCTTTTTTTTTTTTTGGCTTCTTTTGATATGAATAGCCAGCGAAGTGTGACGCTTTGCCACTGGTGGAAAGTGGGTAGCAGCATGCAATGCTGTTTGGGGTAATTGAAGTTACTCTTTGCACTTAATAGCTCTATGCAGTTTTGCAACATCTGTAACTTGTGATCATAAATAAAAAGTGAACTGTTATTTAATAAAACTGACAATGTTATGGTTTCTATGTATATCTGATTTGTATTACTGAAAATAAAAAGGGCATTTTGTGCCAAGCAAACTACCGATTTTGTATGACTCTTCTCTTCCACCATCTAATATATTGTAATGTGGCACCCATTGTAGGTCCACTTGATGACTTTATTAACCCAAGGTGTCAAACCTAATAGATCCAAGGGCCACATCTTGTTGTATTCCATGAGTGGCATATGAAAGGCACAGCTTAATTATTTTTCTTTGATGCAGCAATAATAACCCCCCTAGGAAATAACAACCCATCTGATTGGTAATGTATCTGAACACCTACAATGCCTCTTCTCGACTTCTTCTCTTTGGAACGACATTATGTCATGCAGGAGATCATTCTTTCCAAAAGGCAGAGCTGTTGTCATTGTGGCAGGAACTTAGGCACACTTCTGGCACTTGGCACCCCATTGCCACCCCACATAGGCTGTAGCTTGGACCTAGCAAGCCACAAATGAGGACTACCAGTTGAAAATCCTTGGTAAAAAAACATATATTGTGAACTGAAGTCCTCAGGGTAGGTGGGCTCCTACCATAAGGTTCACATATGCACAGAATAATCGCACATTTGTGCTCAGTTACCCCTATAATGCCACCTTTTCCAGTAATGACAAACCAGGCTACCAGTCATCGATCTATTACCCACCACAACATCCAAGTTGGGCATCACCTCTATTCTACCATGGGGTAGCCACAGATGATGTAATAGTTTGTGACCATATCCTTGGCTACGATTTCTACTTTCGGCATGAGCCAGATTGTGCATAGAAAACTGGCATAAGCATGGTGGAAAGATGTTTTGGCAATGGAGACTTTGCCAAAAGACTCCTAGGGCATTTTAGAGATCAGATGCATTGTGTTATCGCACTACGGCATTGCAGCTCCAAAGCACTTCTGTTGAAGCGCACCACAATGCATGGAACCACACTTCTATGTGTGTGCATGTTTTGAATGTAGACAGACCAAGAAAAATGGCACCACAATGTGCAGGAATGGAAAGTGAGAGTTGTCCCTTAGTCTTCGTATTTGTTAATCCAAGTTTACTTTAATTAAAAGAGAAAGCTTGCATTATTATCTGCATGCTATCTTGAGCTCTGATGGCTTCATATTCCATGCACTGGTGACAGATGGGGCAAGATGGTCACGTCAATAGAAGGATAGAAGATATTGTAGCCTGACCGTAACCATCCTTATTTTTCAACGTGTGTTATTAACTGTTGCGATTTGTGCAGATCTGACTACGTCGGTGTTATGTAAGATATGAACAGCAGACAAAGGAAACAATGGGACAGCTTGGCTCGGCCTTCAGATCTGTGTGCAGCTCCACGTGTTGTAAGGTGAGAAGGTGGCTGATGCAGGTGGAGCCAGGGAGTGTCTTTCCTTGCCTTGTGGTTGTACCTTGCAGATCCATGTGAGCAGACATTCCTTCATCCTTGCAGAACATTGTGATTAACCCAACATTGTCTGAGATATTGTTCACGCAGTTATTCATGAGGCTGGAAACCTGGAAGGGATTTGGTCCAGGATTGAAAACATGCCAATAAATTATTTTTTTAGAACTCTATTCTAAGTTTGCTGAACCACCCAGGTTCTTCCATTGTAGTCTATCTTATCCTGGCTTGGAGGGCTATGATTAACCAGGCCCATTATCTGCACCCCCTACCTTTAAGTAGATCAAAAATGTACCTTGGAAGCATTGTTGCATATGACATTGCAACCTTCCAGGTGGGTTCCTGTGAAGCTCAGAGCAGACAAGATCTTAGGGGATGCTCCAGTCCATTTCAAAAGGGTCTTCTAACCAAATTTGTGTTCCAAGGAACTCTTCTCAGAAGGTTGGTAACATCATCCTTGCCTAAGTGCTACCAGAAGACGGGTAGGACAAGGCATGTTTTTTCTACTTGGGTACATCAAGCGTAGGTGATTTAGGGAGGGGAAGGGGGCATGGACCATGTAAGTGGACCTTACTAGGGTACTGGTAATACTCCATACAACGTTGAGGTACTTCTCAAACCTCATGCTGAAGACCTTTTCTTGTTCCAGCAAGACTATGCCCCTATTTTGGTATGGAGGAACTTGACTGGCCTTCATAGAACCCTGACCTCAACCCTACTGAGTACCTTGGGGATCAATTGAAAGCCAACTGTGTGCCAGGTCTTCTCAGAACCTAACCCCACCATGTTTATTGGATGAATGGACTCGCATTCCCATAGACATCCTTCAAAATCCAGTGGAAAGCCTTCCTAGGAGGTACCCTCAACGAGGGTCCAACTCCATGTTCTTGGTTTTTGAATGGAATCTTCAACAAGCTCATACAGGTGTGATGGTCAGATGTTCACCACGTTTGGCCATAGAGTGTTACTCCCTTTTAGAAAGCTGTTCATGACATTTTCTTATCTTCAACAGTATTAACAAATTCAAAATGTGGTTACACGATCAACTAAATATTACAGTATTCCTTGTGATAGCTTAGTTTAAAATATGAGTATGATGGGTTACCTTTAAAGAAATGAAATCCTATTTCCAACATTATTACCAGTGCTCTACTGGCTCCCAGGATATTCTTTAGGCTGAATGATCTGCTGCAGCAATAAGGACGGTTCATCCGGTGCAGGGCAGAGTAGGCCTCTCGTCTGTAAATAGCACCCTCTAGTGGTGGTCAGAAACAGCTTAATTGCAGCAAAGGCATACACCAATGCAGAGACAAACCATGCTGCTGGGAGCAGAGTTATTCTTCAGAAGACATTTCAATCTGTATGTACATATACAGACTGTTAAGCTTGCTTATTATCATATCCCTGAGGAAGCCCATTCGTGGCGAAACGCGTTGGATTCATTATTTTTTAAGCACGGTCTTCTTCATCACCCTTTTTTGTATTCCTTGAATATACGTATGTACAATGTTACCCATATACTGCGAAGTGTCAAACAGTTATGGGGTATAGATCTGTCTGAACTTGTTTACTTTACTAATTGTGTTTAAATACAACAATTTTGTTTCTCAAAACTATCTGCGAGCCCAAAACCTCTTTCTTTCCCTCCTTTGATTTGAATGTTCAATTTAGACTAATTAAAGAGGTGGCTCAACCTTCCCTGTAAGACTCTAGTAAGGGGAACACACTTCTCTTCTTATCTTTCGTATCCCACACCTCGTCAATGAATGCGAAACAACAAGTCCCAGCATTTCTTATCATTATCGACAAAGTGAAGACATTAGGGAAGAATTGTTGTGTAATGATATTTTGTTTTTATATATATTTTGGTCACTAGAACATAAAGAAAGGATTGAATGACCCCCAACGGGAACACAGGCAGGTGTTCTAACCTTTCCCCAATCTATTGAAAACTAAATGAAAAAGCAACACAACAGGGTCACTTTAATTCCCCTGCACATGTTCACCCACCCTTTGCTTCCATGTTGCTCTTTTTTGCTTACAGGATAAAGAAGAAGCTGTTTGAGAGATTCAAATCTTGGTTCGGAGCTTACACAGGGCTTATGTGTCAGCGTTGGGTGCCTGATCAGCCAATCACCGAGCACCAAAGAAGTTAGAAGAAGGGAGAGCGGGATACAAGTCACATGGTACCCCATAGATGAAAGTACCAGGTATTTCCCTTTGCTACCAACAACCCAACAGAATGATTTGAGAGAAAGGAGAAGACAACCATAAACTTTAGGGGCCATCATTAACGTGAACTTGTTAGGAGTGCTGACGTGGTGGTACAAACATTTGCAGTGCACCTGCCGTTTTCTCATCTCTGCTAGAGCTCTGCCTTCTGCAATGAATAATTTCTGCCACTAGATGTCCCCAGTGTTCTGGGTTGAAAAGCACTAGGCATCAATCAGCCCAGAAGACTGAGGACATAATGTAAGTGCAGAGTGTCATCGGCCTGTCTTCTAAAGGGAGCACCAATAAGAACCACCCACTGCCATTTATGTAATGAGAATTGTCTGAAAAATAAAAAAATGTTTTTTATATTGTGGTCAAAAGGAAGAATGTTTTTCATATTGTGGTCAAAATGAATACTTCCTATATTGGTGGCCAATAAGAAGAATACTTCTCATATTGGTGGTCAAAGGGATGAACATTGGCGGTCAGTTGGAAAAATGTTAATGCTTTAGGGGGGTAATAAATAGAGAAGAATGAATAGTGGTCTGGTTCAGCCATTAAAACTTCAGACTTTACATGATTGATCCCTGGTGACCCTGCTCGAAGGTCCTTATTCAGGCACTTCCTGCTATGAGGTGACAACGCTCTATCCATCTCACATTTTCACATGCACATTTAATATAAATGAACATACAACAGATATGTGAATAAGCCCAAGAGTGAATGGTCATCTTTAATACCATTGCTGCATAAATAAGTCAAATTTTCCAAAGCTGATCAGAAATTAAACATGTAAAATGAAGGTGGTGAAGTGCATGCGTTGGGGGGAGGGAGCAGTATTTTCATACGCGCAGCCTACTTCCTGTCTGCTATTCCCATATTACCAGTTGCCTCCTTTCTAGTATAAAATAGTGGCTGCATAGACTCGTGGGCTACACGTTGGAACTTTTAAATACATATTTTTGAATCTTATCTATAGACCTTTGGTATACCTTTGCTCATCAGTCCTTGAAATGCCAACCAGCAACAAATTTTTGAAAGAAGGATGTCATAGAGGAATTCTGAGCCCTAAAAAAGAATCAATACTCTAAAGGATGTTTGCAAACATTGCCACAGTTCCCGCTTGACATTGAAGAGGTGACTGGTCCTCTTTACACCCAACTAGCGTTACATAAATACTAACAAACGTGGAACTTCCTTCTTTGATATAAAAAGATAATAAAGACATCATATGGGCAGGTTGTTGGCACCCTGGTAGGAATTTTCTTGACCATGAATGGTCCCATTGGCTTTCGGTGGCATTCTGGTGGTCCTCAGTTGGTTCTTATGTTCATTCTGAACTGACCCTACAAAGTATATTCCGGAATCAGATGTTTCGGCAGCAGGATTTTTTGTCTTCCGCTGATTGGGCTTCGGATTGAGCGGTGGTGGGTTGATTGGACAAGACAACGGTGTTTTCTTTTGGGGTTTCACCTTTGTTCTTCAGAACTCTCTTGTGGATGTCTAGAACATAAAAGGAGACAAGCGTTAGGGTGTGGACAGGCAGGAACCATTGACAGAGCTTTCAGGTCTCAGGGAACCCCCTCCTATCCCATATCCCGAGCTAAGGCACGTTACAGAGGTGGTCAATGAGGAAAATGTATTCTAAATGGGTGGTCAGTGGGTAGAATACATCCTATAATGGTCAACAATGGGATCAATGCTTCTTATATTGCTGGTCAATGGAAACAATGCTTGAAATATTGTTAGTTAGTGGGAAGAATGCTACCTATTGTGGTGGTCGGTTGGAGAAATCTTCTCATATTGGTAATCGGTGGGAGGTATAATTTTTTATTATTATATAGTGGTCATTTGTCATTGCTTCAATGATTTTTTTAATATATTGGTAGGCATTGAGAAGAACACATCTTTTATTGGTGGTCAAAGGGAAGAATATTGCGGGTCCATTAGGTCTCAGGGCACATTGGTGAGATGGTCAATGGAAAAATGTATTCTATATTGGTGGTCATTGGATAGAATACATCTTCAAATGGACACCAAAAGGAAGAATGCTTTTCATAATGATGGTCCGTGGAAACAATGTTTCCAATTTCGGTGGTCAGTGCGAACAATACTACCTATATTGGTGGTCAGTTGGAGGAATCTTCCCATATTGGTGAGCAACGTGAAGAATATTGCTTATATTAGTGGTCACTGGAAGGAATGCTTCTTACATTGGTGGTCAAAGGTAAGAATATTGGTGGAATTGGAGGAATCTTCTCATAATAATGATCAGTGGAAAGAATATTGCTTATATCGGTGGTCGTGGTCATTGGGAGCAATGCTTCTTGTATTGGTAGTCACAGGGAAAAATACATCTTATGTTGGTGGTAAAAGGGAAGAACATTGGCAGTCAGTTGGCAGAATCTTACCCTATTGGTGATCATTGGGAAGAATGTTTTTATATTAGTGGTCACTCAGAAGAATACTTCCTATATTGGTTGCCATTGGAAAGAATGCTTCTTATACTGGTGGTCACTGAGTAGAATGCTTCTGATATTGGTTGTCAATGCAAAGAATACTTTTTATATTGGTGGTCAGAGGAAGGATTGCTTTTTATATTGGTGGTCACTGAGAAGAATACTTCTTATATTGGTTGCCATTGGAAAGAATGCTTCTTATACTGGTGGTCACTAAGTAGAATGCTCCTGATATTGGTTGTCAATGTGAAGAATACTTTTTATATTGGTGGTCAATGGAAAATTGTTTTTTATATTGGTGGTCACTGAGAAAAATACTTATTATTTTGGGCGTCACTGAGAGAATGCTTCTTTTATTGGTGGTCAGTGAGAAGAAAACTTCTTATTTTTGTGGTCAAGGTGAAGAATGTTTTCATATTGTAGTCAAAATGAAGACTTCCTATATTGGTGGCCAATAAGAAGGATACTTCTCATATTGGTGGTCAAAGTGATGAACATTGGGGGTCAGTTGGTAAAATGTTACCATATTGGTGAACATTGGGAAGAATGTTTTTATATTAGTGATCACTGAGAAGAATACTTATTACAAGTTCTTACCTTCTTAAGGGGAAGAATGTTTTTATATTGTGGTCAAAAGGAAGACTTCCTATATTGGTGGCCATTGGAAAGAATGCTTCTTATATTGGTGGTCAGTGTGAAGAATACTTTTTATATTGGTGGTCAAATAGAATATTGTTTTTTTTTTGGTGGTGTCTGAGAAGAATACTTCTTATATTAGTGGTCAAAGGGAAGAATGATTCTTTTATTGATGGTCAGTGGGAAGAATACTTCTTATATTGGTGGTCACTGAGAAGAATGCTTCTGATATTGGTTGTCAGTGTGAGGAATACTTCTTGCATTAGTGGTCGTTGAGAAGAGTGCTTCTATTATATATATATATATTGATGGTCAAAGGGAAGAATGTTTTTTATATTGTGGTCAAAAGGAAGAATACTTCCTATTATGGTGGCCAATGAGAAGAATGCTTCCTATATTAGTGGTCAGTGTGAAGAACACTTCTTGCATTAGCGGTCATTGAGAAGAATGGTTCAGATATTGGTGGTCAAATGGAAGAATGTTTTTTTTTATATTGTGGTAAAATGGAAGACTTCCTATATGAGTGGCCACTGAGAAGTATACTTCTTATATTAGTGGTCAGTGGGAAGAATGCTTCTTTTTTGGTGGCCATTGGAAATAATTCTTCTTATATTGGTGGTCAAAGGGAAGAATGTTTTTGATATTTTGGTCAAAAGGAGGACTTCCTATATTAGTGGCCAATGGGAAGAATATTTCTTATACTGGTGATCACTGAGAAGAATGCTACCTTAATTTGTGGTCAAAGAGAAGGAGGATTCTTTTATGGGCGCTCATTGGGAAGAATGCTTCTTAGAATGATGAATGGTTAGAAGAATGCCCCCTCAAAGATAGCTAAACAGATCATTGGTATCAGTAGTAACTTATCTAAAAGGCATAAATAGCTTTTTGCTCAAACTCTGGAAGAACCTTGGGGTTCCACTGAACCATGGTTGAAAAAGGCTGACCTACACCCAGAAATGTAATATTGCAGACTTGTCAAGTTAATGACAGGTCGACTTTAAAACTCAATAATAGGTAAATAAAAGATCTGTGTTCTCACCTCTGAGGATTGTTTCGAAAGCCAGTTCCACGTTAGTTGAGTCAAGAGCTGAGGTCTCTATGAACAACAGTCCATTGGTGTCTGTTAACAAGAAGACACAAAACATTCATAGTGGATTCTGCTTTCATACCATGCTGGTTTCAAACACTACAAAAGAGTTACTATACCATATACCACAGCTACTATACCATAAACTAAATATTTGCAAAAGCTATAAAAGTTACACCTGACCTTGTTGATTGAGTGGTGTTCCGCGCCTGCAGTAAACACACATACATAACAACACAGTTTCTAGTATGGAAGAAAGGAGGACTGGTGGGCAGCTTGGCAAATGTTCCACTGATGTATATTAGTAGTTAATAGTGGCGGCATTTTTGTAGATTGTAGAACTGGCCAATGATGTGTTAAGTTCAAGAATAGGCCACCCTTGTGCGAAAATAAATACACTATAGGGGTAAAAGTTTGGGGACACCTGTCCATCACATCTGTATGAGTCGGGTGGACATCCTATTCCAAAACCATGGCCATCAATATGGATTTTCTCCATACAATACTACATTGCCACCACTACAACAATTCTAAGGAGGATTTCTGTAAGATTTTGGAGGATGTCTGAGGCTTTTTAGATGTCAGGAACTAAAGTAGATGAGCTCCCAATGAGCTTAAAGCTGTTCAGTAGGGTTGAGGTCAAGGATCTGAGAAGGACACCTAAGTTCCACCACATCAACTTGGTCAAGCCATGTTCCTATGGAGCTGGCTTTCTACCCAAGGGCCTTCGTCAGACTGGTACCACAATGTTGGAGGTGCACAATTGCCCAAAATGTCTTTGTATGCTGTAGTACTTGCAGAACCCTTCACTGGAGACACCTGAACTCCATCTATTGGTGGGAAGTCCCCGAATCTTGACCATACTATGTAGACCTATGATGTTCTTGTGCTTACCTGCATACATCTTGGCTTCTTCAGAGGGCACTTCACGGGCTTCATTTGCCAGGTCGCTCTTGTTGCCCACCAACATGACGATAATACTGGCATCTGCATGGTCATACAGCTCCTTCAGCCAGCGCTCTATGCTTTCATAGGATGTGTGCTTGGTGATGTCGTACACCAACAACGCTCCAACTGCACCTCTGTAGTAACTAGAGATAGAATAAGGGTGATCAGATAGCTGCCTAAATGAAATTACCAATTTAAACTTCCTTGAAGGTAGCATTTATCCATGTGGGACAACAATAATCTCAGAGGGACCCTTGGCATCAAAGATACCTTAAAATTAGGGGGATGTTTAGGGTGCCCCTAGTGGGCTGGTGTGCAGTCCCATTGAAAACAGTGCAAGTGTTCATGTTTCGACCCTTGGCAAGGTTTCCAGTTCTAACCACCCATCCAACAAGTAGTGGGAAATACTATCAAATGTGGGAGGAGGCGTCACAATTGCCATAAGTAAGGGCCTGGAGACTTTTTATCCATCAAGGCTTGGAACTATTGTATTTACCATCAACACAGATCTAAAGATCACAAAATTACATAATGGAAATTTAAACTGTTAGCTAAAAAAGTACATAGACTTGAACTTACGCAGATGTGATTGCTCGATAGCGCTCCAGTCCGGCCGTGTCCCAGATCTGGGCCTTCACCAAGTGCCCATCCAGCGTCAGCGTACGCGTAGAGAATTCCACCCCAATCGTGGTGCGGCTGTCATGGTTGAACTCATTCCTGGTGAAGCGGGAGAGGAGGTTGGTTTTGCCAACTCCGGACTCACCAATCAAAACCACTGGTGAGAAATAATAGAATGTCATCAAATGCTTTTGAACACTCAATCAAATCTTTGCATTTAACAATGATCTGCCTATATGTTGCCTTCCCTAGTTTCTGCTTCTCAGACTTGGGATGGTCTAGATGATGTTGGATGTTCTCCATTCAGGAAATGAGAAGCATTCTATCTGACTTCCTACAGCTTCTAATGCACATTGGTTAAATGTAGTAGGTGCTGGGGTCTTTCTGGACAGGTAAGAGACCCCCAAATCTGAATAGGTATCCCAAAGAAGAATGATGATTGAAGACAGATAGGTGTTGCCCACATATAAAAAAGCTTGGTGTCAATCAAGGCTCATACGTGGAACCAGTGATACAAGGGCTCATCTGTAATGATGCATTGGGAGTGTCCAGGCTTGTCTGGCCTCGATGGATTTGCACTTAAACCAAACAAATGTCTGAAGACATTTATTAGAATGAGCTGCCAGTCCACTACAACTGCGGCAAAGATGGCCATGTGCCAAATTTCTCCACCCAATATACCACAGCGCGTATTCTGTGTATTGTGGTGTGCTGCTAAAATATATGGAACTACAATGCACCACAATGCAGCCCATTTTTTTAATGGATCACCCCATTTTAAATTGGCCCCTCTAGTTTCACTTTATTAGCCTTTTATTAAAAAAATACACAAAGTATCTTATGCTATGACAGTAAATACAAAATCTAACCTTGGAGGGGTGCACTGGTGCAAAATCTTCACATATCCTCCATATCTATATTTATTTTGGATCATCCCATCCTTAGGGTTGGATCAGTTTGGACAGGTTGGAGATTTTTTCTGTGCATTGTCTGGAAAGATGCACCATACCCCTAGTCAACAACAAAGCAATTCGTGGACACGGGGGTATTTTTGTGCCATGTATAGCCAACACAACTGGTCCTTAAGGTCATTAGTGGCCCTCAGAATTGGTGAGAGGTTTAAGAAATGGCATCTGCCAGTGGATAAAGGTCTCAGATTTCTGAAGTTATCATGAAAAGACAAATTTTACAGGGCACCTAAGTTTGTCGGTAAATACTTCTTGAGATAACATCATGGACATGTTGACACTCCAGGGCCAGGACTTTAAGGTCACATCTGGTTAAAGGAAAACTGAAATTTATTTGGTTTTCAGATATAAAAGTGATCAAGTACTCCGAACAATCTAATCAGAGTGCTGGTGTAATTCTAGATATAGATTGTGGGTGGAGGGGAGGGGGGAGGGCAACCATAATTGATCCTTACATTTGCAGATTCTGATTTCTATAGTGCAGCACAATGATTGGACCTCACTCCTCTAAGATTCTATCTTATCAGTGTTTTATTGATTCTAATGTTGTACAGATATCTACTAGACAATATACTAGGACAAGACAATATAAATCCATATTTGTAAAGCAATTATGGAAATATGGTAGAATGAGCATGTGAAATGTGAAAGTTACGTCAAGATGACTTGTATGGAAACCTGTCAAATAGATGAAAAAACTAACCCCTGCCCTCCATCGGCACTGCATACTATGAACCCTAATCTACCCTGAGAGTCCATACTCTGACCGCCCAACTGGAAGTGATCAGAATGTGCCTTTGCTAACCCCAGATGGACCAGCAGCCACGTGACGGTTGGACATTTACCAGGTAAATGGTACATTAGTATGGTCAGTAAAAAGTATGAGGACACTTGGCCATCACATCTACATGGGCATGTCGGACATTGCATTCCAAAACAATGACTGTTAATGAGGAGTTAACACCCTCCACCCTTCTGAGAAGGATTTCCATAAGGAATTGGAGTATGTCTGTGGGATTTTGAACCCATTTTTGAGGTCAGGTACTGATGTTGGGTGAGTAGACCTGGCTAACAAGCTCCTATCTCAAAGGTGGTCAGTAAGGTTGAGGTCAGGGCTCTGTGCAGGACACTTCACAGAGTTCCTTCACATCAACCTGGTCCAAACGTGTCTTTATGGAGCTGGCTTTGTAGACAGGGGCACAGTCATAGTGGAACAATCAGGGTTATAATTCATCCTAAAAGTGTTCAGTAGGGTTCAGGTCAGGAGTTTTTGAAGGACACTCAAGTTCCTTTACACCAAACTGGTCACTCCATGTCACTGGGTCCAGTCATGCTGGAACAGAAAAGACTGTGACCAGCTCAGAATTCTCCAAAATGTCCTCCAAACCAACCCACAGGGGCACAGTCATGGTGGAACCATCCGGGTAACAAATAATCACAAAGGTGTTCAGTACGATTGAGGTCAGGACTTTGTGAAGCACACCCAAGTTCCTTCACACCAAACTGATCCAACCATGTCTTTATGGAGCTGCCTTTGTACACCGGGGTCCAGTCATGGTGGAACACAAAAAGGCCTCCACCAAACTCTGACCAAAAGGCTGGAGGTGCACAATTATCTGAAATGTATGGAAGGTTACCAGGACCCTTCACTGGAGACACCTGAATTCCATCATTTCGAGGAATGTCCACCTTTGCCCACAAAGTATCCGCTCCCTGTATGTAATTTAATTTTCATCTTTCAGCTTAGACATTCCATCTCATATCATAATCCTATAAATACTTCCCTGTACCCATATCAGCATTTTCCACAAAAAACAGTAAATTCTTTGTGGTTTCTTGCACATTCCCATGGTTGCTGGGGAGATTCCTTCCCTCACAGTAGAAACAGATCCAAGCTAGGTGTGTAGGAATGAGACAAAGATCACAAAGTCAGTTGGGCGTCAGGAATGATGTAAAGGCTGGGCGTAGCACGCTATCTACCATTAAACTACCTTGAAGCCTCCGTCCAAATTGCTCATTGCCCCAATGGTGACACCGATAGGTTTGATTTACAGGCCCATAACAGATTTCTGATTGTATACCTATTTCTCAGCCCTGCTATTCTTAGCAAGAAATTCATGTTTTTTCCATAATCTCCTATTCTGCACACTTTCATTATTCTCAGCTCATTGTGGAATACAGACTATGTTCCTTATATTACAGGAAAGAGGAGACAACGTTTTTTTGTAGTCCTGTCTTTGGATCAATCCTTAATGTAGTTGTTGCATTCATTTTCTCTTTATCAGGCTTTTGTTATCTTGTTGTATCATGTCTTGTGATCTAATAATCCTGCAAGTAACACACTTTCCATCCTAGGATGACAACCCATACGATATATACAAAGAAATTTATTCATTTCATCCATTTGATGGATGTGGATTTCTTAACAATGCCTGGTGCACCCGGTAATGTGATGATTGGCATTCATATTTACAACAAAGTGAATACTGTGACCAAAAGTAGGTTGATACCCAATCATCACATCTATGTAGGCTTAGTGGGCATCCCATTCCAAAACCATGGCTATTAATATAGAATGCCCCACCAACCAATCCATGTGGCTATATCAGCCTCCACTCCTATTTCTCTGGGACTTTGGTCCCATTGGTGAGGTCAGGTAATGACATTGGATGAGAAGCCCTGGCTCATATTCAGCATTCCAATTCATCGCAAAGGTGTTCAATAGGGTTGAGGTCAGGGGTCTGTGTAGGACACTCCAGTTCCTCCACACCAAATTGGTGGCACCAAATCTTTATGGAGCTGGTTTTGTGCCCAGTGATGGTCAATGCTTGAACAGAAAATGGTCTTCACCAAAAAGGTTGGAAGAGCCCAATGTCTTTGTATGCTTTATTACTAACAGGACCCTTCACTGGAGACACCTGAACTCATATGTTGAGAGCGGGGGTCTACATTGGCCAAATAAACCTCTGCAAAACAGGAAGTATTGGTATTACCAGTTTTTGGCTGAATTGGGTGATGATCTCATGACTGTAGTTGCAGGTCGATGCCCAGCATCTAACCAACACCTCCCTGGGGAGGAGCGAATGCCAAGTCAGGTAAAAAAAAAACCTGACCCAGTCTCTACATTTACTGCCCTGCCTGCATTGTTCAATTGTACCTGTTCATTCCGTAGAAAGCATTTGGAAGATTCACTGTCCCGAGGACAGTTTGCCTGTGGTGTGCACGCCCTGATCGCAGCCAGCCACATCATATATGGATACCAATTTCCTTATCTCTAGCCATGAGACAGGTAGGCATGGCCAGGTTCTGGATAAAAATCTCATTGTATGCAAACACGCTTTAATTCAAGAGGGCGGAAACATCTGAGCCACTATACTAGCCGATTGAGAATGACAGGGCCACTTTAATCACAGACCATAAAGAAGCATATGTAACTTGGACTGACAGCTTTGAAAGGGTGCAGAGAGCGAAGAGCGCAGGACTTACCTTTGAACACAAAGTTATATTCGTCCTCTTCTGATTTCATGGCTGTGGGTGTAACATGGATTCCTAGTCCTTGTTTTGTCGATGGTTTGGGGTTCTATCGCCGCCGTTCCCTGGCAGGGCCTGTCCTTTGGATTTTAGCACTGGCTGGATGTGTCGGTGTTTCAGGTATGTAAGGGGATTCCTGGCATAGCTGGGCCCCGGGTGGAGAGGCAGGTGGAGTGTCTGTGCTGCAGGTGGGGACAGGTGCAGTGATGTGACTCAGTGGGCGTTACAAAGCTTCCTTCCCTTCCCAGGCTGTTTGATTAGGTGTCACCTTTCAGGCTCGACAGGTAAGGCAGACCTCCCCAGGCTTGTGATAACTTGATTGAGGCAATCGCCCAAGCAAATGTTAACCAGTTCCCTGCTAAAGCTACCTCTGATTGTAACAATCAATCGTCTCTATGGACGCCCAAAGCAGCCAGGCCCAAATTGAAAAGGCGTCTCCGGCAGAATCAGGTGGGGATTGGGCCCTGGGTGGCTTCCCCAGGGCAAATAGGTAGTAACTGGCAAGGTGGATCAAACACTGCTGTGGTGATAACAATTCAGCAGTAAGGTAAGACCAGAAAAGAAGGTGTGGTGCGATTCCTTTGGCCCACGCCAATAGATGTTTTTGAGGGCAGACATAATCAGAAACCTTCTTCTCAAGTCTACCCTCCAGCTTTGCACAGTTGTCCCAACTCCTCCCCTGCACTGAAACCTCACAATGTACATTAGAAACTGCAGCAAGTGAGACCCCGCCTTATTTTCTGGCTGGAGGACGTCCAGCATCATCTAGCCCCTCCCTCCTCAGCCTGACTGTCCCACAACGTGGAATTATATCCTTTAGGGCTATTAAGGAATACATTTTAATGAATGTTGTGTGCCCAGTTCAGTTTTATTTGTGAGTAACAATAAAGTTATAAAAGAATTTGACCCTCCCCAAGATGTTCTAAGGCAGTTGGCACCTTGCCAGTACTCGACTGACCCAACCCCAGTATTATAACATTTAACAGCAGGTAGTACTGAGCCACTCATTAGCGGCCCGTTGGGTGGCCATAATGCTACATTCAGCAGTTCATAGGTGTAAGAAAGCAGCAATGGCACTGCAACCTCAAGAAGCAAAGTACAAAATATGGCTTCATAAATATTGACATCAGAGCAGCCATGTTTATTATATGGACACAAGGAAGTACAATGACAACTTTGCTATATAGGAAACAACCTTGGTTTGCTTTTGAGCTGTAATTGACCTTCGATCTCCCTCCTCCCTACTCCATGAAACTTTTTATCTGACAGGAAGCTGTCATTTCTATTTGAGGAAGCAGCTCTGTCCTCAAAGTCCACGTAAACCCGGAACTGAATGACTTTAAGTTTAATTTACTTTTAGCTTTTGATTGCCTTTTGTTATTACTGATCTCCCGCGGACCCTTTGCAGACACCGAGGATAGCTGCCTTGTCCCAGGGCACATTGCAGTTTTCTTCATTGGCTTCCATTTCACCTGGAATCAAATTCAAGCTCCTGTACTTTGCCTTCACAGCTCTTGTCCCACTTAGCTGCTCTTTTTTCCTCCAATGACCTACTACTGTCTTCCTCACTTATAACCCCATCACACACAAAGCTCCAAGACTTTTCTATACCTGCCTCGACTCTAAGAAATGGTCTTCCTCGTCCTATGCTTGCTCCTATTTTCTAAAAGAGCCCTCAAAACCAATTTTATCAAACTTGCCTACCCGTCTTTTTCTGTCTCCTAAAACCCTCACTTCTTCCCTCCATTTCATAACCCTCCTCCTATTGTGTGTTACTTCCCCCACCTCCTAGATTGTAAGCTCTTCGGGGCAGGGTCCTCTCCTCCTGTGTCACTGTCTGTAATTTGCAACCCGTATTTAATGTACAGTGTTGCGTAATATGTTGGCGCTATAAAAATAGTGTTTATTATTAAAAATAATAATAATGTGCATTAAAACAAAAAGTGCAACAAGAATAAGGACAGTCATGGAAGGTCTACTGGTTATGGAGGAGCAGAGAAGGATGTCTTCTGTCTACAGTAACAACACTGCACCTTTATAAATACAGTACAGCAAGTGTGTGTTGTCACCCGTGGACAGAAAGTGTGTTATGGAAGAGAAGAGTGAAGATAGGGTAAGAAAAGGCAACAAAGGGTAATGCGTTACTGCAACACTTCCAGGTAACTATTATAGCTGAGAGGTCACAGTGAACTCCCCCTGACACCTGCTTTTCTTTCCAGAAGACCAAGTTAGCTTTGTTCAGGTATCATTGAGGGTCACAATCTACTTCCAGCCCCAAGATGCTGGCTTGGAGATATCAAAATCATGTGCCTGCCCCGTTCTTGACAGTGATTGCTCATTTCTGACTCAGATCAGCCCTTGCTGCAGCTTTTCACCTTACAAAGTTACAACATGAAGCATAAGTGATCACTGGGGAGTGGAGACTGAGGAAATGCCACCTCCTGCCTGCATCAGACTGATGACATCATTGCATCCTAGTCACTGGACTGGAGCTCCACCAAAAACATTGGAGCTTTTCTAAAAAACTATACTGTTGCTGTAGATTGTGACACATCAGAAATATATTCAGGAAAATGACAGGTCAACTTTACCAGCAATCAGCCGCTGAACATAACACACATTAAACTGTTTCATATTTAAATACCTTTTACTATTTTTCTTTTCATTTCTTCCACAAAAGTTTGGCCTTATATACATATTTCTGAGTCTTTCGATACACTTTTTGCAGTACAGAACGAGAAGGGTGCAATTATATATTTCTGCCTTTTTTACAGCAATGATGTACAATGTTCAACACAAACTGGTAATGTTAAAAAGGGAATCTGGTATTTTGTCCATGAAGGATAGTGACAGGTTCTCTTCGATGACATGCCCCATACTGATGCTCACCTCTGCCACTCCGTCCCACCATCCCTGACATGATTCCTTCACCATCTGACAGTACAGTGGGCCTGGTAATGAACGGCCCTGACCAATGCCTACTTGGGGAAGGGTAGAAGGTCACATGCTCCCCCCATACCTAGACACGCCAGGTATTTATGAAGTCCAAAGCGGCAGAGATAAGAATCAGTGGGTGGGCATTTAGGAGAACCTGGCACTTTGCATTATTAAGCGAAGTGACAGGTTCCCTTTAATGATGCTATTGATATGAAAATGATATACAGTGATAGGCTGTCTGCTGTGCAGGATTGAACAGGCTGGCGGAGGCATCATGTATGACATCACGTGTAATCGGCAATGACCAGGCTTTCACGCATTGGCTGTCCCGCACATTCCGCTGGGGTTGTAAGCGCCCCTCGCTCCTCCTAACTCGCAGACACCTGATTGAGAGGCTCCTCCAGGTAACTCACTAAAGCTTGGGCCTGAAATAAAGAGAGAAATTTGTTCATAAGCTGCACATCTTAAAGATGAAGATATAAAATCAACTGGTAATAATAATAATAATAATAATAATTACCTTTGCCTTCAGCATGCCAAATCCAACAGTCTCTTTGGCATACATGCACAGCAGCAGATTGGACACTCTTGTAATCGCAACACGGCCTTCCTGTAGGGGACAGCAACGGACACAAAATCAGCCTGGGACCCATTGCCCCCCAGTCTCCTAGTGTTTAATGATCAGACCACTGCAATGCCGGTTACCCTTAAAGTGAGGCTCCGTATGAAAAAAAAGACAATATCATTATAAAATCACAAATGACAGGTTTTATTATCCCCACCCTGCTGTGATATTTACAGGGTGATCGCACTGCTCAAAAGCCTGCAGCTCAGCATTCCATTCGTCCTGCCCTCCACTTGTAATGTATCGGTCCTGCCAAGCTCTAGCTTCCACCTGGCTTGACCTAAGGCTACAATGGTCAAAATACCTTACAAATCCAAAAGTCCACCGAAACCCCTGACTGAGACTAAAGTCCAATGTCCCCCTAATTTCCTGTGCAAGGCAAACATAATAATCTAGATCTGTGCCTATAATGGTTTATATTTGCTGGATAAAGCCCCGTAAAAAACCTGTGACTACTCCCAGGTGTCCCATGGTGCATTGCAAATTGTCCGTCTGTGTGGCTTATAATTGCAACACCTGCCTGATCTCTACTTACAGCTAATGCAGCATTTCAGCACATGGGGGAACCCTGATATTATTATTATTACTACATAGTATTTATATAGTGCCAACATATTACGCAGCGCTGTACAAAGTCCATAGTCATGTCACTAGCTGTTCCTCGAAGGAGCTCACAATCTAATGTCTCTACCATATTTGTATATCAATTATACATTCTAAGGTCAATTTTGGGAGAAGCCAATTAACCTAACTGCATGTTTTTTAAATGTAGGAGTACCCGGAGGTAACCCACACAAACACGAGGGGAACCTTGCAAACTCCATGCAGATAGAGTCCTGGCCAAGATTTGAACCTGGGACCTAGCGCTGCAAAGGCCAGAGTGCTAACCACTGAGCCACCCTTTCAGGTCTTTGGGGAACCCCTTTTATAATTCCTA
Organism: Pyxicephalus adspersus; assembly: GCF_032062135.1. Lineage (NCBI taxonomy): Eukaryota > Metazoa > Chordata > Amphibia > Anura > Pyxicephalidae > Pyxicephalus > Pyxicephalus adspersus. Next base: position 4,835,714 of record NC_092869.1, read on the forward strand.
TATCCACAGCTCACAGTATATTAGTGTGGTGGTCAGTAGGAAGAATGCCTCTTACATTGTTGACCAGTGGGAAGAATATCATCCTTACAGAGATGACATTCACGCTTGGTGTCTCCTACATCGACCTGAGAACCACAAATTTCCGTGGCCGTCCAAGTTGGCATCAAATAGATTTTCTGGCTATAATCCCTCCCTTCACTTCCTGTCTGGGATTTTTTTTTCCCATGACAGTAATCGAGGGGAAATAATTTTAAAGAAGTCATAGACCGCAGTACAAAGTTCTGATCCTTCTCCGTCCTATGCAAAGCTACAAAATAGCTTTTTCCCGGATCTATACTTTAACATGTACAGCTGCGGCATCACCCACCATACAGTCCATAAGGATGAATTTAAGGTTGTCCTCGTTGAAGGCCTGGTGTCCATTTTTATCATAGGCAGCCCAAATGTTGCTAGCAATAGCAGCTGTAACTCTGGCATCTGTGTCACCATAACCAGAATATGCAAGTAGAGAGCCTTCATTGTTCAGGAGCCTGGAAGAAACAAACACAAGAGGTCAGCTAGGTACTTTTATCAGCAGTCAGTCCAATAGGAGAAGTCTGGGGGGGGGCAGTGACTTTCGGGCTTTTTATAAATCTCGGGGACACCATTGCTGAGATATACCATGGCTCAGTCCCCACTGACTTTGAATTGTGAGTGCCAGAGATATACCGGTAGCCCGGGGCCCTCCGCCGTGTGCAATGAACACTTACTAGACTCATGTTATATCCCTGGCACTCTCGTTTTTCCTGCATTCTTTAGGGGCCACAGCAATGCAAGTTGTAGGGATCTCAGATGACACCCATCTACGAATGGTGCCAGTGTGCATTTCTGGGCATATTTTGGGCACCTTGAAATATATTTGAATGCCTCAATTGGGCATTTTTTAGCATTTTAAGGATTTTTACAGCTAGCTGTGCATTGCATAGCGCCGGTACATGAGTTCCCATAGACGAAGGGGATGACTGGACCACAGGCCCATGACAACTGAGGGCAGCACCAGTAGTTGGGCTTTAAAGAGAACCTGTTGCATGTCTGTTCCCCCTTTATTAAGGGTCAGGGCTGGGCCTAGGCCCCAGGGGGAGGAATGGAAGTGTCATACTCACAGAGTGCTCTGCACACCCCCAGTGTTGGCCTGGCTGAGCACCTGGGTCAGAGCTTTGGGTCTCAACATAATAATCCAGCACACTGCTTCAGCACAATCACACAGCTCTGCTTCCTGCAGTCATAAGATCGTATCATGTGACCTCACCCCTCCCAGTCCTCCACCTCGGCTACTAAACTATTCCAAAATGCAACTTTACAAGACTTTGTACACTCAGGTGCTAGGAAACGTAACAACGTTACTGAAATAATAAAGAATTTAGGAGTTTAATGACTAATTTTTTTAGGAGGCATGAGTTGTTATGGAAACAAGTTGGGCCCTGGAACGCAAGGTGCGTTTCAAGCCTCAAGTGGAGGAACACAGAGCTGCGATTGGTTAATCGCCATGGTAAAGCGAGAACGATGCGGGTCGAGCCTCTGTTCGAAAATCAATACTGACGGATGATTGGTTGATTTTAGTACCATGGTGATGGAGAAGCTGAATGCGTTTCACGCCTCTTTTCGCAGCGACGCAGTGATTGGTTGAAGGTGGTCGGATGGTACGTAGGATGACGCAGCATGCAATGTGCGCAGAGTCCTCCGGGCCGCTAGGGGCTCGCTAATATGGCTCAGACAAAGCACGGCGGGCTCATTCTCGTGCGCTCCTCCTCTGGGTGGGCGGGTGTGCTGAAGATGGCGGAGAGTGGCGCTGATGGTGACGGTGCGCCGGGCAAGGGCCTTATTCGTGTCACTGTGAAGACACCGAAAGACAAAGAGGAGATTGTTATAGGGGAGACGGCGAGTGTGAAAGAGGTGAGAGGAGAGGGGCAGAAATGGGGAATGGGGAGCATCTGACAAGAGATATTCAAATAAAGCACATGGGTTGCTGTTGCCTATAGTAACATGCCAGGTGCTGTCTGCTTCTAATGCTGCTGAGAAGTAAAAGTGGTTGCTATGGGCAACTGATTTTCATTTGCCCATAGCAACCTATCAGGCTTCGTATTTTATCCAGGTGTTGCCTCCAATTCCTGTGAGAGGATTCTAAGCAACCGGATTGGTCGGCGGGATGTATGGGCTGCCTCAAGACCCAATGGAATTCGTCTGGGTATGTGAGGCACCCTTCAGCCCCAGGAGGGTCACCCCCGGACTGGGTGTCCAGGTCTGTGGGGTACCTTAGGCCCACTGATGGAAGTATGGAATGCTTTGGGGTCCTTGAATGGGACACCTGAGGACATGGGGTGCCCAGGGGCTACAGATAATTTGTGGAGTGTCTTGAGTTCCTCCTGGAGATCATTGGGAGTCATGGGGTACCATGGTCCTTAGATGGCCAAACCTGAAGTTCCAGGTGGCTTAGGCCACATATCGGATGTAGGCCAGGTATCGGACGTATCATCTGGTTCTGTGCGATTTCTTGGGCCCTCAGAGGTGTCCAGATATCACGTCACCTTGTTTTCTCAGGTGGGATCTTTGAGAGTGTCCCTATATGATTGGTCTCGGTATGTGGGCACTCTTCATCCAATGGAGGGTCCATTGTGGTGCCCCAGGTCTGGTCTATTCGATTTGTGGGGTATTTTGAGCTCTCATCTATGGAATGCATTGGGTTCATCTGAAGACGGGGTGCCCAGGCGCAACAGATATATTGTGTCTTGGGTTCAGTCATGGGCTACCATGGTCTTCAGATGGCCTAATTGGGTGTTTGAGGGGTCTTTGGATACTGAATGGATCATCTGGGACTTTGTGATTCTTTGGGTCCTCAGATGAATCTTAGACGGGGTGTCTGAGACTCAGGAACTCCATGGGGTTCTTGGATGGCTCGTCTGCATGTATAAGGTTCTGTGAGATAACTAGGATTGTAGAGAGTTTGGGGTTGAGGTTGATGGGTACCATAGATGGCCTAACTGGGAGATTGAGGCGGCTTTGGATACTAGATTGTAAGCTCTTCGGGGCAGGGTCCTCTCCTCCTATATCACTGTCTGTATTAGTTTGTCATTTGCAACCCCTATTTAATGTACAGCGCTGTGTAATATGTTGGCGCTATATAAATCCTGTTTATTATTAATAATAATACTGAATGGACCTTCTTGGATCGTGGGATTTTTTGGGTGAAGTGTCTGAAAGTGTGGAATGCTTTGGGTTCATTGGGGTCACGTTACTTTATTTCCCTAGATGGGATCTAAGGGATTGTGGAGTAATTTAGGTTTCGGCACTGCTCACCTACGGGCACCTTGGGGACCCAGGTGTCATAACGGGGTTAGTGGAGTGTCTTGGGTTCCTGCATGGGTCATCTCGAGCCTTGGCTAGCCATGATCCTTCAGATGGCCTAACTGTGCCTTAGAGGTAGCTTTAGGACTGGGGACTGTGGGGTACATTGATGCTGAGTGTGGGGTGACTTCATGGCGTGTATGGGACTGTGGGCCCGTGATGGCATGTATGTGACTGTGGGCACTGTGATGGCGTGTATGGGACTGTGGGCACCGTGATGGCGTGTATGGGAGGGGCACCTAGGGACTCTTCACTGTCATTCTGGGAGTTTGGGGTTCCTGAGGTCTTGCATAGTAATCTTCGCAGGTAAACTTTTTTTAAGCCAGCGGCCAATTGGTTCCCCAGACAGATTGTGGTGTGTTGGGTCAGCTGATGGGGGTCATCCTTGTTTTCGGGAAGGGTAAAGATTCTGATCTCTCAATGGAACGCAACGCTTTCGCCATCGCCAACCTCTAAGCCTTCAAAGATCATACATATCAGAGCTGGATTCATTCCAGACTGAAAGCCTATTGCTTCATATGGCCTGTTCCTCCGGATTCCTGCGCTGTGTCATTGGGCCTGGAATGGTAGCTATGTGATGCCAAGTTAGTGCGGGGTTCTTGTTCATTGTATTGGTCATGGCTGACTTGCTGGCGGAATGGTAGCGGACACAGACATGGACAATATAGATCACCCTCTGTAAATAAAATCCTGAAGCTGCACATTTCACGTACAACACTCAGCGTTATTCTTGTATCAGGTCTTTAATATTTGGACTTATAGACACATGTGGGTTTTCTCCAGAACCACTTACAGTCATAATGACATATTGGGTTCTGTGCTGTTTTAATCTCTCCCTCCGGTGCCTGAAGCATATTGGTAGAGTAAGGAAGTACTGCTCTGTGTTAGGGTGCTGCACCCTTATTTCCCATCTCCTCCTCGCCTCACCCAGTCCTGGTGAAATCGCTTTTTTTGTGTTGTTGTTGAGCTTTGGCACAGCTGAGGTGGCGGGGTCATTTCAGATATAATGTTGCAATTGTAGCCTTCTATTGAAACAGCTGAGATTTCCCCAGAGCTGCTCTGTTGGTGATCACACTGAGAAATCTTTGTTTAATGAGTCTCCTGATGATTGCAAAATACCAGGCGTGTTTATAATTACAGATTTCTGATAAAAAGGAAGCTTTATGTACATGTTCAAGAAATGTTACAACCATTGAGTCAGCATTAAAAGTCATGATGAGATGGTACATGGTAGCTTTTCTGCTGAAACATCTTCCAGGTCAAGGTTCAGGGTTATGTTTCCGGGGCTGTCAGGAGGAAGGGATCGTTATACATACCTGGTGGACGAGTCCTTTTGGTAATAGATTCTGGAGCAGGGTGTTTAAACCTTTGAATGGGTTATTTCAAATTTATATTCCCAAGGATCCATGGTCAGCTCTATTTTGTATATTACATGTATGTATGTATTTTTGGCTGCTAAGCAAGTAATAGCTAATAGCTGGAAGAAACAACTATTTCATCAGGCGAAACTCAGGTGAATGGATAATATGCTTGGCCTGGTCCCCACCTGGTTGGCTCGTGGCGGGGTCCCCACCTGGTTGGCTCGTGGCGGGGTCCCCACCTGGTTGGCTCGTGGCGGGGTCCCCACCTGGTTGGCTCGTGGCGGGGTCCCCAGGGTCCCCATAGGACTTTGATAGGGTTCCAAAACCTCAACCTGGTTATTTCATCTTCATGAAGCTGGCTCTGTACACAGATCACAGCCATGGAGGGGCAGAGAAAGGCCCCCACCAAAGCGTGACCCCAAAGTTCGAGGAGGACCATTGTCTTTGTATGCTGTTGCACAGGAGTCGGCAAACTCCGGCCTTTAGGCCAGATACAGCCTAGCCGGTAGTTTGTTCCTAACTCTCCCTGGCCGATCCACGCTAATGCCTGCGGTCAACCCGCAGCCGGAACAAACTGTGGGAGCTCAGGAGCGGCATGTGGCTCTTCAGTCTCTGTGTGGTGGCTCCCTTCCCTATTTGCATATGTATTGCGGAGGAGAGGGATTTCTTTCAGGGGGGCGTTCCTAGTGGTGGCGGAGCCATTAGGGCGGGGCTTGAGAGAGAGTCCGGCCTAGTGTGCTCCTGCCTACCACTGAAATGGCCTAGTGGCCAAAAAAGTTTGCTGACCTTGCTGTAGCAAAACCGTCCGTACACTATGAAAGCACCTGAGCGCCATCATTTGGAGAGATTTCCTAATACGTATGGCCATATAGTAGTGCTGATAGGTGGGTGTCTACACATCTGGATATATAGTGTATGTGAATCTACATTTCTCATTCATGATTTATTCTGGTTCCAAAACTTTAGAGCACCCCTTATTCCCCAGTGGAATCTGCTGCAGGTTATTGTTGGATGGGGTGAGGAACCTTTGGAAGCCCCAGTGATGGGGAAGCCGGATGTCCTACAGAAGGAGAATCATCACTGGGGCTTCCAAAGGTTCCTCACCCCATCCAACAATAACCTGCAGCAGATTCCACTGGGGAATAAGGGGTGCTCTAAAGTTTTGGAACCAGAATAAATCATGAATGAGAAATGTAGATTCACATACACTATATATCCAGATGTGTAGACACCCACCTATCAGCACTACGGGGATTTCCTAACAACCAATCCCAATTTGGAGAGATTTCAACTCCAGGGAGTTGAGAGAAATCTCCTTCAGGACAGGAAGTTCCTCCTCAGCGGGACAAAGATGGGAAAACAAACCTGAAGGCGATTCTCATTCTCCACCTGTACTCTGCCCTTACAGCCTCTCTCAACCTTATTACTACGGGGGAACCATTGAAATAACTTTCAGGTCTTCAGGGAACCCCCTGCTATAATTACTAAATCCACAGATCACAGTATATTAGTGTGGTGGTCAGTGGGAAGAATGCCTCTTACATTGCTGGCCATTGGGAACAATGTCACTCTTACAGATAGCAAAAAAGATCATTGGTGTCACTTAAACTGACTTGAGAAGCACAAATTGCTCGAGGAACCCCGGGGTAGATATATATTCAGAATACGTTTCTGCCAGTATTATGTGCACCGTGCCCCCCAGGGGATCCGCTCAGGGTTATCTGAAGAATGGGAAGTTATTTGTTTTTCGATCGATAACTGCTACTGTTTAACATGAAAGCATGGAAATACAGACCTGAAGTCAGTTTGTACTTTGCCCATACAAGATAGGGGGACAGGTTCACTTTAATGTAGCCGACCCTGGCTACTGGTATTTGCTTTTCCGTTTGTTGTGCTCACGTTAAAGTGAAACTCCAACCAGATAATACCCCGCTGGCCTGGGTCAGGGTATAGCGGCCTCCATGACACAGTGAATGTAGTGCATTCAGCCACCTCTCAAGCTTTATCTTCCGACTTTGAGCCTGATTTATAAAAGATAAATATGATAGACTAACATGAGAGAACCTGAGTGATCTAACAAACCTGGAATGAATTTCTTCAAAAATCATTTGGCAAATATTTTTAATCATTGGCCAGATCCGTTCCAGGTTTGCTGGATTGTATGGTCTTGTTTGTTTTTTTAACTTGAATCTTAGTATTCTTTATGCATTTCTTCCAGGTCTGTAAGGGAATCCATTGACGTTTCTCTTTTATGCAGGAACTTCCTGATTTTAAGACTGGTCACTTCTCGCTTTTCTAGGACTGTATGCCTTGGTCTTGTTTCCGCCCCCTCTGTAATTTATTTTCTATACACAGCCTGTAGTGGGCGGTGCTTTTAGGTCCCTCCCACTGTTCTTCTCTATCTGTGTTTTTTTTTTTACTTTTTATGACAATCTTGGAGTTATCTGATAAATTTGTAATCTGGTCTTGTTTCTTGCAGTTCAAAGAGGAGATCTCCAGACGGTTCAAAGCCAAGAAGGATCAGCTGGTTCTGATCTTTGCCGGGAAGATCTTGAAAGATGGCGACACGCTCAACCAGCACGGCATCAAAGACGGTCTCACCGTTCACCTAGTGATCAAGACGGCACAGAAGTGAGTGACAAAAGACGGGAAAACCTGTCTGTCTCCCCTTGCTGGGTCATCATTTAATGTATTTTGAATGTTGAATTCTAAGCAACAGAAGCAATACAAGGAGCAGAGCTCATCTGCCAACTAAAATCCTATAGGAGAAAAAAGATGGAGGGGGGAGGGGGGGGTCTAGCTTATCAGTCTTCGGCTTCTCCTTCCCCCGGTCCAGAACTGTGTGCCAGAGCTGTGTGAATCTCTGGACTGAATGGAAGGAAATGCAGATCCAATATTTGTATTTCATTCTGCATTTACCAGTTTGCCCCCCCCCCCAGGCTTTCATTTGTAGGTCAATAAAGAATCCACGTGGTCTGTAGTTTGTGCTCAGCTGCTCCCAAAACAAATATAGTGGAGTCTATACTGTTTGCTTGCCTGGTATCTGGAGCTTCCTGATCTTTGGACGTCTCAGGAAACAGTGCCATTGTCAGTGCTGGTGGATTCAGACCCAACAATAAAACTTCATCATGGTCTTCTTCTGACCTAAAGGCAGTCCCTGTACAGCAGGGGTGAAGTGCAAGAGCATAAATCAGCACATCGGTTCATATGCTGATCAGGAGTATTCCATGACCAAGAGATGAGCACTTCAGACTCCACATGCTTCTTTCAATTTCCAGTCACACCCTGGGGCAAGGTCCATGATGATCTGGGCTCAGAGGAAGTGGGTTTAGTTATTCTGGTCACCAGTAGGCTTCAGAATAAAACCTCTACCCTCTGTATGGAACCAGACAACCAAACAACATTCCCCCCCTTCCCAAACAATGACGTAGTTGTGACTAGTCAGGTGCATCTCATACTGTACTTCCAATTAGAGAGCTTATCTGTTCACATGCACACCAACGTGGCTGACGTTTATCACTGACAACACATCTATTTATTGCGTATTTAAATGGCCACAATTGGTAGACCAGAGCAGAACGTCGCCCTATATAGCACGTAGTGCCTGACCAAGGAGCTTCATGGCAGGATTGCCAGGCATTATAATATTGAGAAATCTTGGATCTTGTTAATTATTTGATTTAATTTTACAGATCCCAGGACCCCTCGGCCACAGCGGCCGCCACCGCAGCTGCAGTTGCTGCCTCCACCGCCGCCTCTCCTCCTGCAGGAAATACCTCCCCCCCTACACACACCAGCCCTGTCGCTGACGCAGGGACCCCTAGAGCAAGCACTGGGACCACAGAGGACAGAAACTCTCCTCCAAGCATCCTAAGTACGTATGATCGCTGTGCTGGTGAAAATCTGCAGGGATAATAAACGTGAACAGTGTTCTCCCTGGCCCCCTTTAGCTGGATGCACCACCCAGCACTTTTACGGTAGCCAGGGCTGTCACTTGCCTACAACTTCATCCCACCCACCCAATTTCTGGGGAAAATACTGATGAAATTGGAAAGCTAGTATAACCAGTCAATAATCTTTTACCTGCCCGGCTCATGAAGTGGGATCATTGCCTCTTTCATGGGTTGCAGATGGGCATTTACAGGCATCACTTACAGTGCCTGTTGGTTTACTACACTAACAAGTCACAATTCAGACTCCTTCATATACCCATTCCTGATTGTTTTTTTAGTCCTTTAATTCGTATTTTTTTTCTAGCTGGATTCGGAGGCCTGGCTGGACTGGGCAACCTAGGCATGGGTTCGGCCAACTTCATGGAGCTCCAGCAACAAATGCAGCGACAGCTGATGTCCAACCCTGAGATGCTGTCCCAGATTATGGAGAACCCCCTGGTGCAGAATATGATGTCCAACCCGGATCTCATGAGGCAGATGATAATGGCCAACCCTCAGATGCAGCAGCTTATGGAGAGGAACCCGGAAATCAGCCACATGCTCAACAACCCTGAGCTCATGAGACAGGTATGAGTTGTGATGAAACTTTCTGCCCTGCTTAGCTGAGCTCCTTATACTGCGCACTTTTTATATCCACTTTGTGAGCTATGGGTACTGCATGGCTTTGTCCACCATCCCTACACTTCTCCTCCTTACCCGAGCTACTCCATTTGGACACTGCTTGGCTATGTCTGTCATCTGTATGTATAACAACGGTTCTTTTACATTTTTTAATGTAGACCATGGAGCTTGCACGCAACCCAGCCATGATGCAAGAGATGATGAGAAACCAGGACCGAGCCCTGAGCAATCTGGAGAGCATCCCTGGAGGTTACAACGCCTTACGCCGCATGTACACTGACATACAGGAACCTATGTTCAGTGCAGCCAGAGAGCAGGTAACAGAGGTCTTCTTTTGCCCACCAGCAGAGGGAGCTGATGAGCTTACCTTTTCCAGCTGGCTTCTATACCTCCTGTCTGCCAGTAGAGGACACTAACAAGGTTTTTTGGGATGAAATAGTGCAGAAGTTATACATCTGGGTAGTTGCATTGAAACTCTAAATCAGAGCTCAGATTGGGTTTTCCTCTCCTAAAGCAGACATCATGTGACTAAAGACCTAGATGTGTGGCCAGGTGATGTCTGACAAGAAGAATAAGAGCTCAGATTGGTTTATTCTTTCCTATAGCAGACATCATGTGACCAAGCACTTAGGTGTATGGCTAGGTGATGTCTGTCTGACATGAAGGATCACGGCTCAGGCTGACAGATCCATTCCAACAGCTGTAGTCATGTGACCAAGACTTTTGGTTTTGTAAGCAGGCTGTAGGGAACTGAGAGTTGCATTTGATTGAATTCTTGATTTGTGTTGTGTTCTTTTCTTTCCTCATTCTCTTTCTTGGTTTTATTTTTTACAGTTTGGTAGTAATCCATTTTCCTCTACTGGTGGCACTGAGGGTTCAGCCTCTCAGCCTCTGCGCACAGAAAATCGCGAGCCCCTTCCCAACCCCTGGATCCCTTCGTCATCCTCTAATAGTCAGACACCCAGCAGTGAGGGGAACAGCGGCTCCACCACCACCCAGCCCAATGCTACCATCTCTAATCCATTCGGCATCAGCGGCCCTAGTCTGGGGACAGGTATGCTGCGTTTTGCTGCTTTTACCTGTCGGAGTATTTGTGTTTTTGCTCATCACGTCCTGAAATTTACACATCTGTCTCTGGCAGAGGGGCCGATGTGATATTTCTTAGCTGTGTGTAACACTTATATAAAACTTACCCCAGCCTATGAGTGCAGTGGGCAGTTTCTTCTATACATAAGCACTGCAGCACAACTGATTGTCTCTGTGCTGCTTTTTCCCCTGCTCCGAGCTCTTCTCCATATGGACTGTTAGTGGCAGGACAAGTGAAGGCTACTGTACTTTAATATATCCATTCCTTGTTTTTCCAGGTATGTTTAACAGCCCGGAAATGCAGGGTCTGTTGCAGCAGATTTCGGAGAACCCGCAGCTAATGCAGAGTATGATCTCTGCTCCTTACATGCGCAGCATGATGCAGACACTCGCCCAGAATCCGGACTTTGCTGCACAGGTGAGTCGACCATTTACCTGATGTGTATATGATTTGATTGAAGAAGTAAAAATTACAGATGTCGAATGTGATGGACTCCTTTTATTAAATCTGACCTCCAGCCTTCTCATTAGTTATGCACAGTTGTACTGAGATCACTGCACACTGTGAGCTTCTCACACTGTACATGCACTATCCCTCTTACTCCAGGCTGACTGTCGCTGGCCGATTCCTTTTATTCATTTCAGTTTTTACAGTCATTGAGCCTCAGCATTACATTTTGGTGTTACCCAAGGTGGTCCACAGCCTGTCTAGGAGTGCCCACTGAAGCAGGGTGCTGTAATGCTGCTGATGTGAGGAGTGTAGGCTGCTGTAGCCAAAGCGAGGGGGCAACTCCATGTTAATGGCCATTGTTTTTAGTTAGAATGTCCAACAAGCTCAGGTGTAATGGTCAGGTGTTGGTATACTTTTGGCCATTTTAGTGTAAAATAAGCTAGTATCCTTGTTATTATACTTTCCTTATATTCTCCTTTCAGCAGTATTGTTAACTTAGATGTTCAGGACAGGATCATTATAATTCCGTAATTAGAAATTCTGGCTATTGCTTTAGTAGTGCACAGAGTGATGTGGTGTTTCTTCTCCCCAGATGATTGGTAATAATCCTATTCTGTCTGGTAACCCCCAACTCCAGGAACAGCTTCGACTTCAGCTGCCAGTCTTTTTACAGCAGGTAAGTGACCCCTTCTGTCTATAGGGTTCCTTAATGTGTGTGTTTATTGGAACAGGGATTTCGATAGGGCTCACTGTTGACCTCATTGAAAAAAAAATCCTTTCTGCAGGAAGCGATTCTACTCACCACTGTGTCTCCATGATAATTTCCCTTCTATCCTCCAACAAGGCGAAATTAAAAATGCTACTAACACAGATAGATAGACTCAACAACTAATGAACCGGAGTCTATTGTGGTAAACATGGCGCATTCATTGACCTCTGTGGTTGGGTCCAACTGAGAATTCTAATGTGGGCACCACTGAAGACCCCTAATATTTTGAGGCCAGCAAATAATTTGGCTTTCTAGGAATCATGTAACACTAAGCTATCTGCCCTTATTATTAATAATATTATTATTATTACACAGTATTTATATAGCGCCATTCCGCATATACTGTACAAAGTCGAGAGTTGTGTGACTAACTGTCCCTCAAAGTAGCTCACAATCTAATGTCCCTACCATAGTCATATGTCATTTTTTTTTGTAGTCTCAGGGCAATTTTGAGGGAAAGCCAATTACCGTCACTGCATGTTTTTGGGATGTGGGAGGAAACCGGAGGACCCGGAGGAAACCCACACAGACGCGGGGAGAACCTGCAAACTCCATGCCATTACTGCCCAATCTCACATTGCATATTCAAAAGCTGCAGAATAATTTAAAAGGTCAAAGTGATTACAAGCAGCAGCTTTCATTCTTCAGATGACCTCTAACCCCTGGTTCTAAAGAAGCATATAAACAGCCTTCACAATAAGGTTTACTGACTTCTTCCACAGCTTGGAGGTCCAGGGGGATGAAGGTTGCGAAAATGCCTCATGGCTTCTGACATTGTCATGGAGACTTTTAGGATTCTTGAGCCCTGGCCAGGGGTGGGATGAGCAGGAGTCGCTCAAAGAACCATCTTCTGATTGGTGTGGGGGGTCCCTGCCAACAGATTATAAATGTGAAACTTACTTTATGTAAATGTTTTCCAAGTCACTGAATGTTCCTAGCTCCTGCACAGTGTGGGATATTATAAGCCATTATACACATTATATTACATTCATGTCTCCTGTGTCCTTACCTAGATGCAGAATCCTGAATCACTTTCTGTCATTTCCAATCCCCGAGCCATGCAGGCTCTTCTCCAAATCCAGCAAGGGCTGCAGACATTGCAGACGGAGGCCCCCGGCCTGCTATCCAGGTAAGATCATGATGATTTTCCGGGAAGTAATGATATCACAGCCGCTGCATTTATATGGAAACTTAACATACCATAACATGGCAGTCCTTGAAATGGTGAAACAAAAATCTGTAGTTGCTCCTTCTGTATCCCTTCAATTTAATGAAAGTGCCAGTATAGTAGTAACTATTTAGATGCCAAAAACCAGCTGGGATTTCAAATCCCACTCACCGTGGCAGGATGTTTTCTGTATGGTAGTATATCAGTGAGGGTCAGGGATTAGTTTGGCAAAGGGTTGACTGTATTAGTTTGGGAAAAACTATGAGCGCTCAGGACAAATAGGTGGCAGGGATTTGTATTGCTAAGCATTTGCAAGCTTCTTTTCATATATATCATTGTCATCCTTTTATCTACAGTTTTGGTTCTATCAATATCCCTGGAGTGCCACCAGCGTCCAGCGGAAGCACAGCCCCTGAAAACACCTCGCCCTCCACACCCAGCAGTGCCTCTCCATCAGGGGGCAGCAATGCTCAGCAACAGATGATGCAGCAGATGATTCAGCTCCTGGCAGGAGGAGGTGCACCGGTAAGGCAGCTGGAAATATATGTATGTATGTATTGCTACCAATCAGCTGATGGCAGTGTGTCAGTGCCCAATACTCTTGTCTTGGCATTCCCTGGGCCCCAAATAGCCATTCTTATACAATACATAGGATGCCCACAGCCACAAGTGTCCCCAATGCTAAAAGTGTCCTGTAGCTGTAAGGTATATACTGGTCACCCAGAACTCTCCTGCACATCTCACAAGAAATCACTCTTCCTGGTCTGACACTTGTTCCACCTCTCAAACCTCTCACACCGACTCACAGCACCCAGCTTAGAATTTACTTCATTAAACCCTTTTATTCCATTGTATTTTGTCAAGCAAAGCAATTACTTTGGATTATATGTGGGTTGTTGGAAGGGACTTATTAGATGTCTTTTGTTGGGTAAGGGGATTGCAGATGAAAGGTAATGACAGATGCTTTCTATAATTCTTGCAATGATGAACAATACATTTTTTTGTGTGTGAATGCCCCTAAATATCTGTATTTTTTTAATATTCTATTAACTCTTTACAGGGACAGACCCCAGAAGTTCGTTTCCAGTCCCAGTTAGACCAGTTAAATGCCATGGGCTTCATAAACCGCGAGGCCAATCTGCAAGCGCTCATAGCAACAGGTGGAGACATCAATGCAGCCATCGAAAGACTGTTGGGCTCTCAGCCCTCCTAATGACAGAGACCAACGCCATCCCCAAATCTGGACAATGCAGGAACTCTCCAAATCCCAACAGTACCATCCCGACCCATGTACCGGCCTCCGCTGTCGAGCATCATGGGAAGTGGTCAAGTCCTGCTGCTGACGAGATAACACCTCTGAATTGGACTTCCCTGCTATTCCTGAAGAAGGGTGCTCAGCACCGTGGCCCGTACACCTCATTTACTCTTCACCCTGCAGGGTGGGGGCCGTTGAATATTCACCCAACCCCTTCCATACCCCACAAATCTCAGCCTCGCATTAACCCCGTGGCAGCCGCCCTTGCTGTTAATACACAGGACAGTCTATATGCCGCCTACTAGTGCTAATCGCTCATAATTATTTAACTCACTAATCTACAGATGACTGCTCAGCAGTTATTGTGAAGTCTCGGAAACGTGTAGGATTTTTTTTGGCCCCTTTTTTATTTTTATTTTTTTTTTTACATTATTTTTTGCCTCTCTTGCCCTAACTTTGTGGAGTCTTACGTTCATTAGAATTTGATTTTAACAATGAACCAAATGTTTTGTTTTTTCCTGAACTTACGCACAGACAACAGCTAAGCTCTGAATGATATCGGTGGAGCTCCAATAAACCGCTTCACCCTCCGCGCAGCACCCGAACTGGTAAAACTCGGTCAGCGCATTTTCTGGTTTCGTTAACTGGAATATTCTGCGTATATATTTTTCAGCTCCCTCTTTTTTTTTTTTCCGTGCGTAAGATCGTGGTCACTAAAAGCATCTTGGCAAAATGGCTTTTGTGTGTTTCTGTCTTCGGGATGTTGTGCTTGGTTAGCTATTGGTAAAGGGGAAGTCTGTCAGCCATAGATTTGTTCCTCCAAAGTCCTGCTTTTCATGCTACAAGAGGGGTCAGGAAGATTTCCTGCTGGGTAATGTACATTAAAATAATAGCAAAATAGCGGTGCACCCTCAGCATGGGGGCCACACTGCACTGCTTGGGTAAATGCTCATTTAGCCTGGGGGTGAAATAAATACAAATATTACCTTACTTTTCATTCGCACAGCCATCTTGCTCTTCATGCTACTTCTGCACTGATTGAAAACATTCTAGGGGCAACAAAATGTGTGCAAAGTCTTACAGTTCTTATTTTCTAGGAGGGTTTTTGGCTCTCTGCAGGGGGACCACAGCCCCCAGGGGTCCTTCTCTGAAGAAAGCTGGTTGGAAACATTAAACACCTCTGAATGTATTTAGTATAAACTGAAAGGTCATTTGGGCTTCAGAGCCAGGTTTCTATTACTGACCTCATTGGTGAGACTTCCTGACACTGTAAAGTCTTCATTGAATTTGGAAGAGCTGTCACCAGAACAGGAGAGTGCATTGCAATAAGACACAATGGGCCAGATTTATTATTAAAGCTCTCCAGGGCTGGTGAAGATACACCTTCAGTGAAGCTGTGTGATCCAGCAAATATGGAATGGATTTTTTAAAAGTAATTTGCTATTTGTTAGCAAATGTTTTTAATCCTGGACCAGATCCATTCCAAGTTTGCTCACCCAGCTTCACTGATGATTTATATCCTCTCCAGCCTTGGAGAGCTTCAATAAATCGGGGCCATAGTGTCAGCTTAGATTTGCTCAAAAATTGTCTCCCAAATTAGTATATTCCTACCACTTCCTGTCCTGAGAGGAAGTAATGTGGACAGGGATTAAAAGGTTCCAGCCCTTTCCTTAGCTAGATCCATGAAAATAAATATTATGCCTGGAATGGGGATTGATTTGCATACAGAAGCATGGTGACCCAGTAATACCATCTCACGGGTCTGAAATAAAGTATGTCATGAAAAAGGAAAGCTTTTATTTAAAAATGTCAGTCTATTTTCATTGGGAAAATGAAAGGCAAAACACACCTAGCTATTGAAAAGTTACCACTTCTATCTATCTCTGCCTCTCTTATTTTCACATACCTATCCTTTCCCCCCCCCTCCTTGTACTGAATGCTATTGGTTTTGTGTGACAGCAGTGCATTATTCCCTCAGACTTTAGTTCAAAGTTTGATAAGTTTTGTTTGAACTTTTTGTATCCCTGAGCAGCAATCTGATGTCTCATTATATTATAGAGGACAAGACTTTTTCTACAGATGCATCATTTACTAGAGGAGTTTGTAGGTCACCCAGCAAGGTAAATGTGACTTCATCAATACATAATTATACAAAGAGCGGAGTTGTATGAGGGACCTAGCATCTCCTGCCATACAAGTTGCCTGTGTAAAGTAACAGGAAGGAGGATGCAAGACCCAGTACTGAGCAGCAGTGAGCGGCCTTTATTATGGGAAGCTCCTGCATGGAGGCTGGATCTGGAAGAAATACCCAGAACAGCAAGATTCAAGTAAGTTTATAAATTGTAATTAAAAAATGTTTATTCCTGATTTTAGCTTGCACAGTAGGGGACTAGCAAGGTCCGCAATGATTTGCATACAATCCAAATATTACAATTTTAAGGACTGATCAATTAAGGTAAAGGGTGTGTCTGCTCCAAAAAGCCAGGGCCTTGATGCCATTCTTCACCCTGGACATTATATGCCAGTTCATGGACAATATGTGTAGATGGGTCCTTTGCTTCTTGTGAAAAAGATAAGAATACGATTTCACACATTTTATTCCTTCAAACTTTATTTAACTTAGAAATTCACAATCCACACTATAAAAGCGTATTTATACTGATAGACAAAGGATGAAAGATCTTTAACCAGCTGTCCTTGGCAAAAATATATTTGAATCTGCCAACATTTATCTTGCCTGCAGGATATGGATGAGTAACCTCTTTTTTTGGGGGAACCCATTCTTCCAGTCCTCTTTCCCAAGGGAAAACACTAAAAGCGCCCTTCCATTTTTTTGCAGCAAAGGTTGCAGATCGTGCACTCGGACAATTTGCTAAAGTATCAACATATTCTGCCTACCACTTGGCCAGGTCCAGCTTCCGGACTTTTTAAATGAACCTACACAGTATTAAGCACACGGACCAAATGCAACTTGGATTTGTTAAAGCCCAAATCTGGAGTCAGTAAAATACAGACTGGAAAACATCCATGTCTGTCAGGGTAATCTCCTATTCTACAACCCTCTGTATTTCCAGAGTGGTGTAGCCATGGCCGCAATGGTGTTAAATGGAGCAGCCTGTTCTGTAATGCCATTTATTATGAGTGTCACCAGCCCTGCAAAATACTATAAAGATAACGGGAGTTCTCTACTTCCTTGTTATCATCCCTAATCCTTATGTTAAAACTCCACCTACCCTTATGTATTATAGAATATACCTAGGTTAAGTGGAGTGCAGGTAGGGCACCTTGCTGACAAAGATTTCCCTTCTATTCTTGGTTTTGGCTTGCTTTTTGGTCTCGGTAGCAGAGTGGACATTACAGAAAACAGGTTGTAATCATTAACTATTCTATATATAATTAGGTTTTATTACTTTAACATGTCAAGGTATTACATTGTTTTTCCTGAAGTTGGTCTTGCAGGTGATTGCCATGCCTTCTGATCACACACATGTGGAGCTGCTCAGCTTGGCACACAGATTCATTCCTGGCCTTTAGAATGCAATTGATACTGAAAGATCCTCCATCTATTTGGCACCAGGTCAGCCATATTGACTTTTCAGGAGAGAGCTTTCTAGGCAGTGTGGAGACTAAGATTTGCTGTTTGCATGTTTATATCAGAAACAACAAAATCACTAGTCTTCCAGACCGACCAAGAAACTGATATCTGGATTACAGCAAGGATAGAGAGATAAGTAATTAATATTCCACGGACAATGCAGATTACAAAAGGACATCAGCCCAAACAACACATTCCATCATAAATGTACTAAAATGAGACAATTCTTTTTTTTTTCTTGTCCCAGATGCAGAAAAGGTTTTTATTACCTTTTGTGTTTCCAGTGGTCTCAAATTTTTGCGTTCCATCACATTTAATGCTCAGTCCTGCGGCTATGGGTAATTGCACCATTTCCATATCTGCCCAAGGTTCCAGGGCTCCTTTTACCCAGAAGGGTATTAACTGAGGTCAGTACTTGTTCCTGGTCAATGATTCCCAGTTGTATCTGGATGGAATCCCTGAAGCTGGAGCCTTTAAGAGAAAGTCCCCAATGGCAGCTCTTATGGTTTTGTCCTGTTTTTTTTTTATTTTTTATTTTCAGCACCATTACCTAATAATAAAAGTGTAAAATTTAAAGGGGAACCGTTGCATCCCCATATAAACCACATTGTTACATAGTAAGTCATAGCTGAGCTCCTCCATTCCTTACATTAGTTAGTTGTATGTTTATCATTTGCTTCATTGACAGTTTCACATATGCTTCTTCATTTTCCAAACTCTAAAGCTTAACCCGGTGAACCAGTGCTGTTCTGGTAAGAAAATTTTAATTTTTTTTAGCACAAGTCAATTCCTCGTGTCTATTCTTAGCTACTCCCCCTGGTTCCTGACTGATGAACAGTGGTGACCATCATGGGATGGCCAAAGGTAATTTTACACTGAATGAGTTCCAATATGGCAGCACCCAGTGGGGACATAACTTAGTCTTGGATGAGGTACTGGGGTAGTTTTTTGCTCACCAATAATACATCATCTAGTTCTGTATTGGGACGACCTATGGTGATCTGTTGGGTGAAAAGAAACTGATTCGGCCTGAACACTACACTGGCAGCCGATAGTCAAAACCGGTAACAAACATGCAATCCTGTCCCGTCTTTGTACTGCTCAGTATTGTCTATGTTTTCCACGGTACAAAAGATGATTTGGAATGAATAAAATTAAGCTGTTATTGCAAACGAGACATGAAGACATACAGCACTGGATTTCTAAAGCCAGTATTCTGGTAAAAATGGTTTATTCAGTGTTGGATTGCCCCGGGCTCCCTTCCAATGATCAGAGCCAATGCCTGTGGCTGGCAGAGCCAGGTACACAACATGGGGCAAGCGTATATCCGCCAACTTGTCACTAATTTTGTCAACCTCATGCAAGAATAAATGAACATATTACCTGCTTTCCTGTAATGACATTGATGAGTGCACAACAGGGCCTCTTTATACTATAAGCTAATTTGCTTAGGAACTGACCGCCATATTTGGAATTGGACCATTCATTTCGCTTGAGTCCGGTGATCACGACATCAATGGCACATGGGGTGCTTGGAACAAACTCCAATGACCTATTAAGTTAAGGCGTTAAGTGGAGAGCGCTATTTGGCAATCTGTACGGTGGTAATCATATCCAGGGGCATCATTAGTAACTTCTGGGCCCTATAGTAAGTAAACTTCCAGCCCCTCATGTCTAAAAGTTACAGCATTAAAAAAAAGTTTTGGTCTGGGCCGGATACCCCTTGTCCCACCCTGATGGTGGCTATTTAGAACACCAGTGTTGAATGGACTGGTGAGTGACCGTTACCGTTCTTAGAACAATACAAAACAAACAATTTCCAAAGATCAACAGAAAAATATAAAAAGGGTCCCTTGTGCAGCCCGTTACCTTACTGGTCCTGGAAGCTGGTTGGTTTCTAAAACAAAACAAGAAACATTTTCCAAAGCTCAGCTCCGTAACATAAAAATATAAAAGGCTCCCTTTGGGCCACCATGTTACCGAACGATTTTGCCATCCAAAATGGCCTCCCCGGGCTTTGTCCTCGAATAGCAGCTCTTCTGCACGTCAGCCAAAAAATAAAACGCGTCTCCCATTGTTGAGATAATAGCTTGGAGACACTCATACTTCACAATAGCTGTGAGAACAAAAATGCATTTAAGTGACATTAATAAAAAGAGGGGGAAAGAATCATTCAACGGAGGGAAAATGGCATTAATTAGGCCTCGTCTTTTGTTTCGGAATAATACCCCAAACACCTCCCGATATGTTGTTTTTCCAATTACGTGACCCGAGGCCTTACACTCCGGGGCCGAACCTTTTCACTGATGCCGCCATCGTCTGGAAAATTGGGTTATTTTGTTACCCCGCTGATAATATAAAAAAAAAATCTTTTTTTGTGATATGAATTATTCAGAAAAAAAATTTCCATGGACAATAAGAGCGCATTAGCCCAGCTGAGCCCACTCAAACACGTACTTCAAAATAAGTGCGTGGATTGGATTCTAAAACGTGGCTGAGAGGTAGGAAACAGGTATTTCAGTATAGATAGGTAATGCCAGAGAATCATTGCAGGGGTTATACATGGCTGAATAAATTCCCAATATACAAAACTAAACACCTTTTATTATAAGAAAAGGTCTTTGCCATTGCTAAGATGATGCCACCATTCTGCTGCAGCACGAAAAAGTCTCCTCTCCCCCCAAACTTCCATTGCAGCCTTGGAGATAGGTAGAGACTATGATTCCTCAACATAGATGGTGTCATTCTCCTGGAGACAAAAGCAGGTGAAGACCTTGGCAGAAGGAGCACTGTTTTTTTATTTGCCTTCCTCTGGATCAACTCTGTCCATAGGGTTTCATATCTGGGATATGTTTATTTCCCTAGTGGTTGATGGACTAATGTCTTTTTTCAACCTGACTTACTATGTAACCATGTAATCCTTATGAGAGGTTATAAATACTTGGAAATTACTTTTCATGCTGCACTCAATATATAAACTAAATCTGACTACAGGACAATTTTAAATGTAGATTCCAGTCAATATAAAAAAATTAAAACCTTAAGTTGCAAACTATAACCTGGCTAAACTGACAACTCGTTTAGGGTGCCACCTAGTGGGGGGGTATCCAAAAACACATACTGGTGGATTAATTGCCTCCCCCCCCCCCCCAAAAAAAAAACATGGCCAAGTTGAAAGTTTAAATAAAAAACAAAAATGTCTTTAGATGAATGTTAAGGACTATCATTGATACAACTGCTCTCCAAAGTAAAAAAGTTATCCTTTTTTAGATTTTTGCTCCAGAGCCGTCACTCATATCATGGATTGAAGTTGACAATGGCAATTCCTGGATTTCTTTCATGACAGGCCCCCTTTAGGTAGGTGAATTTGCTAGTGTTGGCTACAGAAATCAATTGTTTTTCTGTTTTCTCACATGTTGAGTGTTCTGCAGATGGAGATAATACCCTAAAACCCTCATACTGCATGCCTTGTAGTTGTCCTCTTGGCTTGCCCTGGAATCCTCCTTTATATAATTAGGTGGCTGATTATAAACTAACAATTGAAAGGCATCATCTAGCCACTGAGGAGTTAATGGACGCATGCTGAGAACTGGCTTCTAAGGGTTAACACATATTCTGGTGACTGGTTAATGAGGGGTTAACACAATGGCTGGGGAATAGGCACTGGGCGGTATAACATGGATGGTGGCCACTGGCCACTGAGGGGTTAACCCACAGATTCTAAAAGCTGGACACCAACCAGTTTAAACACACATAGGCTGAGGGGTTAACAATGGCTGAAAGATGGGCACTTGGGCAGTATGACATGCATATGCTGGGTGCTTGCCACTGAGGGGTTAACACACAGATTCTAGAAGCTTGACACCAGCCAGTTTAACACACATAGGCTGGAGACTGGTTACTGATGGGTTAAGCCACATATGCTGGGAATGGACACTGAGGGGTTCACACAATATGTGGGGACTGGGCACTAGACAGTATACGGTACATATGCTTGGCAGTGAGGGGTTAACACACATTGACTGGGGACTGGTCACTGAGGAGTTAAAACACCAAATGCGATTTGCCATTTGGCTTCTTCAGGGGTGTATCCAACAAGGGGTGGGGATTATGGGAAAACTCGTACGATATCAGGTATATACCCAGAGTTTGTAAAGCTGAAGGTTGACACCAGGTAGAAGTTGAACAAAATCCCTATTATCTGGTAGATACATCAGGTTACTTGTCTCTATCTTCCCTGAACAAGTCAAAGTGCGAAATGCGTCAGGACCAAGATGGTCTATAATTCATTGCATGGACTCTTTTTTTTTTGCAGTTCTCACTATTTAGGACATATACTATCATGTCATATCATATTTGAACTGACCTCTGAAGGGTTAATATACATAAAATGAGGGCTGATCACTGATGGGTAATGTCATCAATACTGATGACTGACCACTGAGGGGTTAAACACATACATGCTGGAGGCTAATTATTGAGGGTTTTAAAAGGTTTAACACATGTTCTGAAAACTGAACATTGAAGGGTGATGCATGTATGATGGATATTGGCCACTGAGGAGTTAATGCACATAAGCCAGGGACTGGTCACTCTTGGGGTCACCCTGATATACAGGACTTTTGTCATTAAAGGGTTAATACACATACTTCGGGGGGGGAGGTCCACTAAGAATTAATGCATATTAGGTGGAGATCAGTCACCGAGGGTTCATGTATGTATGCTGGGGTTTGGTCATTGAAGAGTTAATGCATATAGGCAGAGACTGGCCACTGATGGGGTCACCCTGATACACTTGACATTTGTTATTAGGAGTTATTACACATACTCCCGAGTGGTGGTCCAATGACTGAGTAATGGCGCATATTAGGTGGGGATCGGTCACTGGGGGGTTTATGTATGTATGCTGAGGATTGGTCATTGAAGGGTTAATGCATATAGGTAGAGACTGGCCACTGATGGGGTCACTGGGGGAATGATGCATATTAGGTGGGGATCCGTCACTGGGGGGTTTCACGTATGTATGCTGGGGATTGGCCGCACATAAGGCTAGCTAGTGCCAATGAATCAGACAGCATGGAAAGACAATGGTTCCCCTTTAAGACACATATAGAAATTTTGTTATCTTGCGCCCATTACCCCGCTTGACTATTTAATTAGGGGTGACTTTTAAATCTTTTATTTTTTTTTATGCATTAGCCAGACACAATCACGTCTAAACTCCCAAGTTCAAGGCGCGGGAACAATTAGCGACACATTCTCGGCCCAATCTCCCCGCACGTCCCTGCGCACTGCAGCCGATGCCACCCTGCCTTTCAACCCAACACAAAGCCTTCTGATAATTGGCCTTCATCCAGCCCGGCCCCTCCGGAGTCTATAAGCTTGGACAAAGAGGCGAGGAATTAAAAATAAAAAAAAGAGGCGCACGTAGGCCAACCAAAGGGAGAAAAGGGACCTCTCGCTTTTAAAAGGTGCCGAAATAAAAATATTAAAGGGCGGCCTATCATCTGGGAACCTTTGTGCCAGCTAGAACAAAGGGTTGAAATGGCAGACGACGGCCTCTCATGTCTGCCCAAAAGAGCGCGGGCCAAGCTGGCAAAATCTTCTCTGCTGTGTTAGAAAAAAAGGAAATAAACAAATATAAAAATCCAGACATGAAAAGGCTCCGGGCTCTCAGACTCTCTCTCGTCTGATAAGCCCAAATTTGAAAGCGACTTTTTGAGCGCAATGCGCAGTCCGTATGGCGGTGGCGGGGAGCTTCGAGAGAGTTATGAAACCTTTTAAAGAACATGTTTGTTTAAAGTGGAGATGAGGCTTTTGAAATAGGATGAGATGGATGCCACCATTGGAATGTGTTCGGGGTCTCGGAGGTGAGGGGTCGGTGCCACGGTTCACTAAGAGGTGCTATTGGGATCATGACTGGGCCAGGTTAGTAAAAGGCGGGAGCACCAACGCATAATAAAGTTTTTTATAAAAAAATTTATAAAAAATATTTTTTTAAATTTTTCTTTTGTTAGCTTTGGGCAACCAGTCACAAGACTCTCTGCAGCTCTAATAATATGCAGCCATATGCGCTAATCTCAATTGGTGAATTGGTAACTTTTTATTTCATCCCTCTAAATTTCTCACACCCCCAGTCTCATCTCTTCTCATCCAATCCAGCGCTCACCTCTCCTCTCCCTCTATCTTCTGTCCTACCTCTCTTTTTTCCTAATACTTCTCCTCTCCTAAACCCTTCTCCAGCTCTCATTCCCCTCCTCCTCTCTTTATCCTTCCTTCTCTTTCTTTTTATCCCTCTGCTTTCATCTCCTCCTTCTCTCCATTCATCCTACCTCTCCATCTCCCTTTCTCCTTTCATTCTCTTCTCCCCTCTTCCGCTATCTTTCTATCCTCATCACCTCTACTCTCCTGTTCTTTCTCCTTTCCTCCTCCTTTCCCCTCCTCCTCTTTTTCTCTATCTCTGCTCTTCTTCCATCTATCCCTATCTCTCTTTCTCTTCTCCTCCTCCTTCCCCTCTCCCTTTCTCTCCTCCTTATCCTCCTATTTATCCTCTCTCCCTTCTCCCTTTCTCTGCCTCCCTTTTTCCTATCCTGCTCCTTCCCCCTCTCCATTAATCTTTATTCTCCTATTCCACCTGTCCCTATCTCCCTTTCTCCTTTCCTCCTCCTTCATCTCTCCCATCCCCTCCTCTTCCTCTCCCTTCTCCCTCTCTCATCTCTCTTTCTCCTCCCCTCCTCCTTCCCCTCTCCCTTTCTTCCTCTCTTCTCATTCTCCTTCTTATGACTCTCTCCCTCTCTCTGTCTCCCTTTTTCCTATCCTTCTCCTTTACCCTCTCTATTTATCTCTCTTCTCCCTTTATCCTCTCCTCCTCCTCTCCCATTCTCTTCCGTCTCCCCCCCCTCCCCCCTCTCCACACCTCTTTTATTTCTTTATAACCTCATCACAATCTTTATCCCTATGTCTGTTTCTCCTTTCCCCTCTCCCTTTTTTTTCTCCTCTATATTCCCCTCTTTTCCTTCTCTTCACCTCTCTTATCTTCTCCTTTTCTCCCCCCCTTCTCCTCCATTTTCTCCCCTTCCTCTCTCTCATCTCCTTTCCCCATCTCCCTCTCATCTCCTTTCCCCACCTCTCTCATCTCCTTTTCCCCATCTTTCTCTCACCTCTTTTTCCCCACCTCTCTCTCATGTCCTTTCCCCATCTCCCTCATCTCCTTTCCCCACCTCTCTCTCATCTCCGTTCCCCATCTCTCTCTCTCATCTCCTTTCCCCATCTCACTCCCTCATCTCTTTTCCCCACTTCTCTCTCTCATCTCCTTTCCCCACCTCTCTCTCATCTCCATTCCCCATCTCTCTCTCTGACCCTAATCTAATGTCATTCTTTTTTTCTGTCCATTATAAATAATTCACTTGTGTTTGTTCACAATGTTTGTTTTCACCCTGTAAATATTTCCTGCAACCTCTCTGCAACCACTTTCTATCTACATTCCAGTAGTGTCTGGCAGGATCACAAAGATAATTTGAAATCTACAGATTTAAAAAATAATGCAAAGATATTATATATATATTAGGCTTCAACTCTCACTTCTCTTTGATTGCCTGGAACAGAATCTTATTTTATGGCCATGAATGACAACATGTGTACAGAGCTCAGCACAGGGATGGTGGTAACCCCCCAATGATTATATTTCGATACGCTCGCCATGGATCTGAGTCATCTGTTTGCAGGGTAGAAATTCATTAGCGATTGGGAAGACGTGTTACTAATGAGCCGCCGGCTGTATTTATCTGAAATACGAGAGAGACTTAGAAATAAATAACTGGCAAGCCGGTTCTCGGATTCCTCGTTAATTAGCGCTCAGATGTTGGAGAAACGAGGCGCGCCGTCACCTATACATGAGTGTGCCCATGTGGTAATGGATGACTCTCAAGAGGCGCCATTCTGGTTTTAAACGTCAACGTGGGGAAAAACGAGTAGGGCTTTTGGAAGACATGAAGTGATGGGTGGTAATTACTGGAAGTATTGGTAGCTTGGATGGATGCCGATAGGTTGGCCCACACACTGCTTTCTCATACCTACAAGAAACTGCTCCTTTAAGAGCTCTACTTTTGGGGTTCCCAACTCCGCCCACTTGCGTTGGATCTTCCAATAAAAGTGCATGTCCAGCCATCATCTAATTTTTCAGTAGACTAAAAGAAGACTGGAAACCCATTTATTTTCTGGAAATTTTCCACCACTTCTGGTCTGATGAATCTATTATCAAAACGATGGGGGGTGTTTTCCTTAAAGGAAGATGTGGGAGTAAGTCAGATATTTTTATCTGACAAAGCAGCATTGAACGACAGTCACGTCTAATTAATTAGCAGGTGGAGACGGTTACTGTTTATCACCAGTGACTGCTGTTTACGTCGTATTCATTAGCCGCAAGAGGTTCTATTCAATTAACGTGAGACAATATTGACTTCTACCACCCCTGGAACCAAAAAGGTATTTTTTTATTTAATTGCCATCAGAGAGAGATATCGGTAAAACAGTAATCAGATGTATCTGTCATGGCACAAATCAAAAATTCAGGATGATTGCCAAAACATGGAGAGCCAAAAGTATTCAAGGTTTGAGATAAGAGTCAAAAACACAGAGATCCAAGGTTTGACATAATTGCCAAAAACATGAGGATCAAAGAATATTCAAGGTTTGGAATGATTGCCAAAAACATGGAGATCCAAGGTTTGGATGGTTTCCAAAAAACATTGAGATCC
>NC_092869.1:4862835-4867051 GCF_032062135.1 Pyxicephalus adspersus
CATGGGGTTTAAAAAAAGATGCAAGGTTTGGATGGTTTCCAAAAAACATGGACATCCAAGGTTTGGGGTGATTGCCCAAAACATGGGGATGAAAGAAGATCCAATTTTGGATGGTTTTCAAAAAACATGGAAATTCCAAGGTTTGGGATGATTTCCAAAAACATGGGGATCAAAGAAGATCTAAGGCTGAGGATGGTCACCAAAAACATGTAGAACCAAGAATATCCAAGGTTTGGGATGCGTGTCCAAAACATGGAGATCCAAAAAAGATGGGGATGATCACCAAAAAGATAAGAACCAAGAAGGGTTAGGAAATTTCACCAAATCCCTGGAGGTCCAAAAAATGAAGATGGGGCAAACTTGGTGCATATGAGTGATTTTAGGGTAATTTGGCTGACATTTCCAAGACGCGCTCAATGCAATATTTACTCATGCTCGCTAGAAGCAAATTAGAAAGTGGTGAATCATGTGACCCCCAATACATCAAATATGCCGGTCAACAGATATAGTTGTTTTATCAAACGAAAGCTAGAACATTTATGATCCAGGCGACCCTGAGGGCCAAACTACACCACTGCACCAATTATAATGTATGCCTGAAGCATAGTCTGCACTCCCTGCAGGTAAATACCCCTGGAGTTAGTTGAGGTTGGGTTTGCAACCAACTAGGGTTAATGAGCGCCAACTAGGGTTAATGTGCGTACTAATCAATTCAAGCCTGGTATCGTTCTCCCCTGACCATGTGATGATGGTAATTAGCAGCCGACGTGTGCTTTGCAGTCTTTGAGAACCTTCTTAGGTTCTGAAGCCAATTAGAGGACATGAAGGTCTCAGCCACCGATATTACCAGTAGGTCACATGTAATATTCATTATTGAAAAAAAATTAAGTGACCCCATTGAATTTTTTTCTACATATTCAAACAGGCAAACATTGGATCATGTTTCAAAATAAAAGTTAACTGAAGAGCCTAAAGAACCTCCAAGAACCCCATGGGAGGCATGAAACAATAGTAAGATTTCACCTTGCATGGTACATGGACACAGGGCGGTCTATTGAAAAAAATAATGCTGTTGACTGACATCAAAGATAGAATTGTCACTCCCCAGTAACAGGAGACATTGAGACAGCAGATTAGGAGAAGAACCACATACCAACTGTGAAGCATGGTGGTGAAATTGTTATGGTTTTTAGAAATTTTATCACCCAAATGGGTGTCCCCATTGGTCACTATTATACAAAAATTTGGCTTTGGTTATACTTAAATCATATGTGGCCAACATGACTGCCTACAGTCTACTGGTGCTGGTAGACTTTGGTATAAGCTGATAAATAATGTATATCAGCAACTAAAAATGTGCCATGCAGGGTGTGCCAGGAGAAATGTATTGGGTGGCTGTAAGGGATGGAGGGAGGCATTTGCAGTGGTGTATTAAGGGCTAACGGCCCCTTCAGGCCAAAGGAGCTTCTCAGACCACAGTACTTGTACCTTACCCCAGAGAGCACAGCAGACACAAGGAGGGAAGTGTGGTTGGGGAAAGAAGTGCATGGAGTAGGAAAAAGACGTGATCGGCTGCTGAGCCCAGTCACACTCACACATATAGTAATAACAATCCTAAACACCAATGTGGGGAATGGGAGGTATTGCTGGGATGGGGGTATTACTGGGGAGGGGTTATTGCTGGGATGGGGGTATTACTGGAGAGGGGTTATTGCTTTGCTGGGGTGGGGGTATTAGTGGAGAGGGGTAATTGCTGAATGTAGAATATTGCTGGGGTGGGGGTATTAGTGGAGAGGGGTAATTGCTGAATGGAGATTATTACTGGGGTGGGGGTATTAGTGGAGAGGGATAATTGCTGAATGGTGGTTATTACTTGAAAGGATTTATCGCTTGGCTTGGAAGGTTATAACTGGAGCTGGGTTATTGCTGGGGGTGTTAGTGAAGAGGGGTAATTACTGTGAAGGGGGTTATTTCTGGAGTGGGGGTTATTACTGGGATGGTCATTTTTGCTTGGTAGAGGGATTATTCCTAGGCTGGGGGTTTTTGCTAAGCGGGGGAGTTATTGCTGGCCGAAGGGGTAAGTATGACAGGCTGGGGATTATTGGTAAACTGGGGGTTTCTGCTGGCATTGATACTGGGGGGTTATTACCAGGGGTTATTGTTTCTGCCCTTGTCCTATTTTTGGGGTTCATTACTTGCCTGGGGAGGGGGGACCATTGCTGGCGGTTAATACTCACACTGAAACGTATTGGGGTTTTTACTGGGAGTTATTGTTCCTGACACGTTAGAGGGCATTGCTGGCCCTGACCCTGGGTTTTTATGCTGGGGTTGGGGGGCCGGGGGGGTATTTTTTCCATTATTTTTAATAATAATATTATAAGTTTTAGTTGCCCATTCCCTCCATCCTGCCCGGTTCCTGTGGTCCCCTAGGACTTCCTCCCCCCCTTCCCCAGGATACTCCCCATGGGGTGCAATATTGGGGGGCAGCATCCTCCTGAATTATAGGGGAGAGAGATGTCTGGGGCAATTTAATTCCTCATCTGGGGTCAGCTCTATGGGCCGGGATCTCCGGTGTGTGAAGGGCGAGCGCCGGGTCTCGGATGGCGTGGGGTCAGTGTCATCGCCACGTACACAGGAACCATTTATATTTAACTGACCACAGCAAACGTTTAAATCAAATGAATAATTTGTGAGATTTAATTATTCTCCGATGAATTAGTCCGGGGAAAAATAATTAAAGCCAATTTGCATGAAATACATTTCAGCCCGAGGACACTTGTACAACGCTTCTCCTTTACAGGCTGTATGAATTGCCCGGCCAATCAGATGCCACCATTCATCTGTCCAGTGCAGTGGTTAAAAAATGAATGGAGGCATCTGATTGGTTAATATGTAAATTTGATCAATATATGGGCATATAGTTGAAAATTGATTGGACAAGTGTTTTTTGTTTTTGTTTTTGTTTTGATTGGTTCATTAATATATTAAAAAGTAATTATTATTAAAAAACCACACAATCGCTCATTAAAAGTCACCCTTGAATTCCCATTTTGTGACTATGCCTAGGCCGAGATGATGTCATCTCTATTCTGCAGGCAGAATGAAGCATTTTCTCAGTCTCTTCTCTCCCATTGATCTAACACTCACAATCGCCACTGGCGTAGGAGCCCAAAGATTCACCAGCAATCAGAACGATAACGATCTTCCCAATATTCCTGCCGACACCTCCTGATAATCTCTATTTTATCCTAAAAATTAATCCCCCCCCCGACTCACCACCTGAAAGAATTGCACCTCGTGTGTCACTTGCTATCAAGGAATTTCACCTTCACCGGTGTAAAAAGTGGATCTGACATACAGGAAGTATCATTTGTGATCTTTGCGGGTGAAAATCTAACAGACCGCCCCAACCGCACCAGATCTCAGACACTCATTTAAAGGATTCATAGGAGCAGCGTTGTCACCCAGGGACAGGAAGTGTGTGCGGGCCGTACAGACGGGACAAATATTCCCCCTGCTTTAGGGTCAGGTGACAATGCTTACTCACCATAGTGTATGAAGAATCAGCGTTGTCACTCTCGGGCAGGAAGTTCACCTACTGCTCTTTTCATGTGGCGGGGGGATTTTGGCAGAGGGATTTTGTGATTTCTAGCCCCGCTTTAGAGGGAACTGGGGACAATGTAACTGATAAGAGTGGAGAGCACAGGAAGTGATCAACTTGCAGGATTTCTGGCAGAGTCAATAGATAATAAAAAAGGTTTTAATGAACAGACCACAAGAAATCATAACTAATGTGTGTACCTACCTGTGCCCAACACCCAACAAGTAAGTGCACAGATGTCAACGGGTCCTTAGGTAAGGTGAAAAGAGAAAGAAAACCCAACCAAAAGCGAACTCACCAATCAGTACACAGATGGGAAAAATAGTTCCCTATTGGAAGCTGCACAGGTATAGGATTTGGGCTCTTCTTTAACTGCCCCCCCTCAACCTGGGAGGTCCCATTCTGCAGTATTATATTTCCCAAAAGTCTGCAAGTCATGTGATCACTGACCATGCCTCTTCGCACTCACTGTATGTCCTCAGTCCCCTGGTTTGCTGGACACCGAGCATTCTTCAACTAAGAAAACTGAGGACATCTAGTGGTGACAAATAGGTACTGCAGAAAACAGCTTTGAAGAGAAAGTGAATATTGCAGCTTAAGATGCCCCCTGGGGGG
>NC_092869.1:4867109-4877895 GCF_032062135.1 Pyxicephalus adspersus
CTTTAACTGCCCCCCCTCAACCTGGGAGGTCCCATTCTGCAGTATTATATTTCCCAAAAGTCTGCAAGTCATGTGATCACTGACCATGCCTCTTCACACTCTCTGTATGTCCTCAGTCCCCTGGTTTGCTGGACACTGAGCATTATTCAACAAAGAAAACTGAGGACATCTAGTGGTGACAGATAGGTACTACAGAAAACTGCTTTGAAGAGGAAGTGAATATTGCAGCTTAAGATGCCCCCGGGTGGGTGGGGGCTCATTTGAAACAGAAAACAGCAGAGTTTGGTTTTAAAGGGCACTTGGTGATTGATTCCTACTACATGACGTTGTCACCTCGCCCTATAGGGAGTCATGTGTCCCTTCTAGGACTGGTACACGCAGGCTGATTTTTACTTCCGATCAGATAAAACAATGTGACCGTTTTTTAAAGTATGCAACCCCCAACAGCAATCTTCTGTTAAACATCTGTTTACTAACTGCAAAAAAATAGCATTGGTCCTGCCAGAAATCTAAGGAGCTTATATATTTCTGCACCTCCTGCACATTGCTATCATCTCTGTCCTCTTGTTCTATGTGAACTACAGAACCCCCCCACCCCCCTCCTTACCTATATAATGAATATAACGAGAGAGCATTAGGTGTTCTGTAATCCAAACACTTTCTGCCAAAGGGTGACAACACTTTTATACTTTTATACAGTACAGTGAGTGAGGGTTGTCACCCATGCAGAGGAAGTGCATTACTGGCAGGATCTCCATTAGAAAAAAGGGAAAAGCTTAGAAAACAAATGCAGCCACCCAGACTGGTGAGCTGAAATATTTGAGATTTTTGTTCATTGTTTAGATACGATCTCCTGCCTGTGCAGCCTCTGTCGCAATATCGTGAAAACACCAAAAAATGAACGCATTCAGTGCCCAATGATAACGGGGGCTCAGGATACGAAGGGTTAAGTCATATCTACTTCTTTAACACTTTCCTCCTCAAGATCTGAATGGCACTTTCTGCATTGTTAGAGTCCACAGACGGCCATTGTTAGATTGCAAGCCCCTTGGCAAAAATAAAAAAAAGATTGCAAGCTCCTTGGCCCAGTAGGACCCTCCCCTCCCCCTTTCCATGCCCCCCCTCCCTTCCTATCAGTTTCTACCTGTCTGTTATTTCCATATAAAACACTTTCCATCACAGGAAGCCAAAAGCCTCTCTGCCCCATGTGGGGTTCTTTCAGCGCTGCATTTTAACCCCTAACTGGCCACGTCGCAAAGGTGCGAATATCTGATGCTCGCAGAACTATTAAAACTCCAACGTGCAACCGGAGCACCGCAATGTTTGCACCATTCCTTAACGATTTTCATTAAGAAAATGTTAGTTAATTATTTGCAAATACAGACGCGATTTTTAGACGCAAAATTTGAATCATTTCGAACATCACGTGACCAATAAAAGCTGAAATATTTGGGGGTTTAAAAAAAAATATATATGTGAACACGAATGGCAGTCGCATTTTCGGACACATTTGTTAAACATCACACCGACTATAAAAGCAGATTGCGAATACCACTCGCATTTTTGGTCGCAATATTTTGAATAATTTTAAACATCCCATCTACAATAAAAGCAAATTTTACAAACACTACATTTATGTTCTTTTTACACTATAAGAAAAAAAACGAACACGAAAGCCGCACGCATCTTTCGTTACATGCAAAACAAAAATTGTGCGAATACGAACGGCGTCCTCGTATTTCTAACAATTTTGAATATCTCACTGACAACAAAAGCTTTTTTTTTTTGTTTATTAAAATATAAAAAATTGTGAAAACGAAGACGCCGCATTATTAGACGCAACAATTTGCTCACGCCCACGGCGGTTAAAAAATTCAGGGACGTTCGGCTGGAAAATTAGAAGTCGCCGTCTCTCGTGTTTGCAATCTTTTTAATGCACCTGTGGATTCAGAAATCACAGCCCCGAAAAAATAATGCAACAATAAAACAAAAAGACTTTTTTTTTTCTTGCGATGGAAATCTGATTTTGTGGAATGAAGAGGATCGCTTACCTCGGTGGCGGACGCCGGCGATGATGAGCGATGTGACAGCTCACATTGTTAGAGGCGAGCGTTCGTCTGCTGCCAGTGACAACACCCATCCTTGGCGAAGGCACGGTGTGGTGTGGGTGGGCGAGCCACACACATGCATGCGACTGTTGTTCAAGGCTGACGCTCCAACGAGCGGCCTCGCTGCCTTTGACTGACAGCTGTGTGGCTGAAAAGGTCTCCGTCTGCCTCCCGTGCGGCTCCGGCGTGTTTGCTGATGTCATCTTTTAAAACGCACGCTAAGCGCACAATAGGCCTTTTTTTATTCAAAAAAAGAAAAAAAGGGGGGGGGGGCGCAGCTAAGAAAACGACAGTTAACCCCTTGAACGCCGGGGCTTTGTCTTCGGCGGTGGCTTGACATGCTGGGGGTGATCGTTTCTATTTAAATTCTGCAACTCGTGCGCGTGGCAATAGTATCATTCGATCGATCGTTTGATTGGGTAGGAATTTAAATTCGGTGAGAAGCCAATCAGCCACGCCAGTCGTTTCGGGTGGATCTGCGCGGCTGGTAGGCGCTGGATTGGTTGTGGGGCTTTTATACGAAAGATAGATCGCAATTCTTGGGTTAAATAATTGTTTCCAATCAATTGCTTCTAATCGATCGCATTTTAATGGATATTACATACTGCATCATTATTAATTTGTAATCGCATTCATTGATCGCAGGTTAATATGTCTATGGGCAATCAAACGTCGTTCAAATAATGAGGTACCAAGTAGACGTGTTGATTGCATGGATCAATTCCTAGTGTGTCTCAGGGACTCTGCCTAGGTTGAGATGATGTCATCAGTCTGCTGCAGGCAAGAGGAGGCATTTACGCAGTCTCCTCTCAACTAATGATCAGACTGCAGGATTGGAACGAGTCACAAGATGAAAGAACGCAGCAGGGGCTGAACATTGTCAGGCATTTGTGAGAATGCAGATTTGCCTGGGTGGGGGTATCAGATGTGGTGTATCAGGTCATGTGACCTAATGTTGGGTTTGGGTCATGTGATGAGCAGTGCCGTGGAACCCCCAGCAGATTGAACCCAGCATTGGGTCACATGACGCGCTACAACATCGCAGTCATTTCGAGTTCTGATACCCCCATCCAGCCAACCAATCGGCTCAGCTTTTGAACAGTTTTTCATTCCCCCAAGGGTCATGTGATCAGTTTCAATACAAATGGCGCACAGTGGAGTCCTCATTAAATGATTTCATTCTTTTTAAAAAAGAAAATAATATGACGCTTAGTCAACAGGCGTCCAATGACGTCACTGCGGCATACAAAAGCCAATGAGTCAATGGCAACCTTGAGGGGAGACAAATCTTCCGTGGAACGCGTTGGTAGGAGCAGATCAATGCAAACGCGTAGGGCGATTTGAAGGAAAAAAAACATTGGCTGTGATTGGCCAATGAAAATACATTCCAGCCGTCATCCTGATCCTTCAGCTTCAGTGTCCAATCCCAGGGCAGATATACAGATCGCCAGCTTTCACCTCATTGGCTGCATCCTTGTTCCAAGCCAGTAAATCAGAATAAGAGGAGCCGACAGCAGCCAATCGGAAACACTGCCTGTTCTCATTGGTAGATGATCCCTTTATTTGTTTCCCTTATTTTCATATGGGAGGAGCCAGCAGGGGGCAGTACATGGCTCCTGAAAACATCCCAGCACCAGCCTCAGTGCTCCTCATGGGAGTCCTCAGCTGTGATGTAAGCAGTGGGCTGGCACTTGGGAGGAGTTATGCAAATATCAAAATGCTTTGATTGGTGGATGTCAGTCTGATGGAGTGGGCGGTCCTAGGTGGGCTGTATTGAAAGACCTGAAATCCAATGAATGTAAAGGGCGGAGTCAGGATGGGGAACAAGGAGCTAGATGATGCGGCAGTCCTTCAGCCAGAAAATGGGCGGGCTCTATCTTTCTTGCTGCAGTTTCTAATGTACATTGTAGTGAAATCAAGGGAAGCTATTTCAGTCCAGGAGAGGAGGTGATACAATGGTACAGGACTACAGAGGGAGGCTGGAGGACAGATTTACTCGACATTAAATACCCACATGCCTCTGGTGACTGTAGTACCACACAGAGGCCCGGAATTTACCCCCTCCCTCCAATGACATTCTCTGCACAATTTAATTACCCCGTTAACCCTTTCCTGCCCTGTCCCCCAGGAGTCCCCTCCATACACAAATAATATTAATAATCTCGTTAATGACGAGCTGGTCTCTGGGAGCCGGCTGATTACAGCTAAGAGGCCTCATTTCCTGCCCGTAATGATGAGGAGACGGCTTCATGTGGCTCGAGGTAATGATCCAGGAGCAGGTGTAGGAAGGGGAAAAGGACATGTAATTATTGCAGGACGCCGCACTGCCCTGGCAACCCGCTACCAGGAGAAGTCAGAGGTGCTGTATTGAAGAAGTGCTTAGATTTTCTTTTGCTGTTTCATATTGCTCTTTTGTACGTGTGTCTGATATCAGTAGCTAATCAGGATCGGGCCCTAGTTTGGAATACCGAATGCTATTGCTAAATCCGACAATCCAGCTGAGTACTAGAAAGAGGAGTTTCTGTGTTAGGACCCCTCACTTCCTGTTTCTGTGACACCTATAGCAGACATTGAGGGAATGGTTGTCACAGGAACAGGAAGACACACACAAAAAAAAGTTTTAATCCCCTTCTGGTGAGATATTGTCTGGGACATCCTCTCTGTGTCAATAAAGCAGAACTGAATCTGTTTATTTTAGTTGCGGAGAATATAAGTTTCTGTCTTTATATCAGCTTCCTGTCTTTCATTACAAAGCACCTCACAGGCGGGAATAGGGAGGGGCAAAGCCTGAGCCAATAACGGCTTGACTGCACAGCACAGGGATCTGGGTGTGGTTTCTGATCTGCGATTAGCCAATCGTCAGGCTAGGGGGTGTGTCCTGGATCAAGTTGTGTTGTGTATTAAAGGTGCAGAACCTGGCTGTCCTTTCTGCCTGGATTGCCTGCAGAGCTGTGCAGATCTAACAGCTGCTGGCCCGCCATGGGGATAACTACCGATGCAGCATGGGGAGCCGGGCACTGACATAGGAGACAGTGGGGAACAAGTGGGGGGGGGGGGCGTAATCTCCTATGTCTGAAATTTTGTCCTAAATTGTACAGGGAACATGTATGTGTATGTGTTCTTTAACCACTAAGGGAATATGGTACAGCAAATATAACCCTATTTCCAGCCTGTAACTGGACAGTGAAAGGAGAAGCAGCATACTGATGAGCTCATCTCTCTGTCACTCTGCTCTCTCCTCCCACCAGCGTGCACCTTGCACTCCAGCAGAACTAATTTGTGCTGCTCACCCCCATCCCCCCCAGTCATCAGCAGTACCCCCCAACAAACACAAAGCGCCAATCGAGCACAATAGCAGTCACGCATGACCCATCTCAGTCTGACGGGCTGGAAGTGATTTGTTTTGTGATGATTACGAGATCTGTCCTCCATCTTCCATGTTTTACAGATCTGTGGCGCGGAGTCTGGAGCACCCTTGAGATATTTGCAGATGAGAGGAAAACAAGCAGATAGGAGGAGACGCAGACAAAACAAGAGGCCGAGAAGAGGCGCAGCGTGCCTGGCAGCAAGGTCCCTAAACCGCATGCAGCAATGTGCAGACCGCATTAAAGGGGAACTCTGCTCTGAGTAAATGATCCTAATCGTGCGCTGGCGATGATCTGAACCCTGATTGGACGACATTGAGGAACAATCATCAAAAAGAGGCCCTATTTCTATAAGCAGTGGTCGGCCATCGTCCTTTATGGCTTCCAGATAGTAACAATGCTGCCTGTGCCATGTGGGTCTGCATGGGGGCTCACAGCCTCCACCAGGGGCAAATGTCCTGGGCAAGGCTGGTTTTAGGGTGGGGCAAAATGGGCCACAGTCCTGGACCCCCACCTGTGCCACTGACAGAGGGTTTAGGGAGCTGGGATGCTATACATTTTGGGCCCCCACCTAATTTATCCCCGGAGCCCTGTTTCGGAATGCAGGGTGACAACGCAGAAACACAATTGGTAGACCGTTGTCACCCCGTATCAGGAAGTGACTCACAAGAACCTTAATGGCATGGTAACAAACCTACAAACTGCCTTATAGTGCCCCCTAATGTGAGATCATGGAAAGCATTGATTGGGTCCTATTCTGGTGAGAAGGTGTGCGGAGGTGTAAGCAAAACTCACATGCGCCATTTCTTCCAACGCCCCGCATAACAGCGATTTGGCAATGCATGGGCTTGGTTTCCAGATTGCGCCCGGCTGTTGCTTTCCTTTCACATTAAGGTTCTTCTAATGATAAACCACAGACTCCATGCAGTCTCTAATTCTGTGAAACATCCACAATGCCTTCAGCAGCTAAGGTCCTTGTGTGGTGTAGTTTTCCTACACTGCAGATAATGCGAGGGAACCAAAGTCCTTCTGGGCCGAGAATAATATTATGATTGGGTTATACTGCTGTGCCTGATTGTGAGAGTGCCTGTACAGCAGAGCTTAGACTTGAAGCAGAAGAAGCTGTGCAAAGAATCCAACCAGTGTGCTGCAATGCAAAAAGCAGAGAGAGATAAAAAAGACCTGGAATGAATCTCTTGCAGTCCCTGTATTGCAGTGAAATGTGAATGCTGATAGGGGGAGAGAACAGAGTGACCAAGCAATGACCATTTCTTCTTCAATCTGCTGCTGCTGCTGCTTCTTTCACTGTACCTTCACAGACTGTTATAATAAGGAGGTTTCCTATCCTTCCAAATCTGTGCTGTGCGACATGAGCAACACATGAGCGCCGCTGACCCAAACTTACCTTGCAAGAGGTAAATAAAAGAAAGGCGGTGTTCCCCTTTAGAAATACATTTTTGAACAAAAAAAAAAAAAAGGATGTAAAGCGGGGACACAGCGGGGAGAAAGGGGTTAATATATATATATAATTATGTTGATAGCGCTTGACATGAAGCAAACAGGAGCGCTGTGCGGTGGGCCAGCAGTCGCCATGGAAACAGAAAGCTTTCGCTGCCTCGCTGGGAGACGTACTTAGCGTAATCATATACATAAAAACAACATCATTTTTTTTCGGTTTTGATAATAGAGACAGCTCCATCGGGGATACAAAAGAACATTTTTTTCTCTTTTAATTGGTAGCTTGCTTCTGCTCTCCCTGACACATTTTTTATTTTTTCTAAAACTGATTTTTTTTATTGTAGCCAAGAGGGGAAAAAAGAGGTGGGGGGGGGGGGGGTGGTTGTGGCACAATAGGGATCAGTGGCCGGGCTCCTTTAGAGTTTTTGAATTTTGTTTTTGTTTTTTGCTTTTTACCTTTTTTTTAGAAGAGGTCTGGCAAGTAGCGCCTGAGATGCCGGCCAATAGAAGAACACCGCCAATGCCAATATCAAACAATATAATAATAGTGAGGAGTTCCATGTTACATAGAGAATGCCAAGGTGCCAATAATAAGGAGAGTTCCATGTTACTATGAGAATCCAATTATTAGTCACCAATCAAATTCCACATTTAAATGAAGAGAAGATTTCCATGTTACTAGGTGAATCTCATGTTACCAGTGATGAGGTGTTCCATGTTATTAAGAGAATCTCATATTACCAGTGATAACAGTTCCATGTTACTAGGGGGGTCCCAAATAACCAGTGATGAGAAGAATTCCATGTTACTAGGAGAATCTCATGTTATTTGTAATAGGAGGGGTTCAATGATTCTAGAAGAATATCATGTTACCAGTGATGAGAGGAGTTCCATGATACTAGGATATTCCCAAATAACCATTGAAGAGAGGAGTTCCATGATACTAGATGAATCCCATATAACCATTGATGAGAGGCGTTCCATGTTACTAGGTGAATCTCATGTTACCAGTGATGAGGTGTTCCATGTTATTAAGAGAATCTCATGTTACTAGTGATGAGAGGAGTTCCATGTTACTAGGTGAATCTCATGTTACCAGTGATGAGGTGTTCCATGTTATTAAGAGAATCTCATGTTACTAGTGATGAGAGGAGTTTCATGTTACTAGGAGAATCTCATGTTATTTGTTATAGGAGGGATTCAATGATACTAGAAGAATATCATGTTTCTAGTGATGAGAGGTGCTCCATTTTTTTCTGAGAGAATCCCATGTTATCAATAATGAGAGGCGTTCCATGATACTAGGTGAATCTCAGAGTTTGCAGAGATGAGAGGAGTTCCATGTTACTAGATGAATCTCATATTACCAGTGATAACAGTTCCATGTTACTAGGGGGATCCCAAATAACCAGTGATGAGAAGAGTTCCATGTTACTAGGAGAATCTCATGTTATTTGTAATAGGAGGGGTTCAATGATACCAGAAGAATATCATGTTACCAGTGATGAGAGGAGTTCCATGTTACTAGGATATTATTATTATTATTATTATTATTATTAGAGGTAATGGATATTCCCAAATAACCATTGAAGAGAGGAGTTCCATGATACTAGATGAATCCTATGCTTCTAGTAATGAGAGGAATTCCATGTTTCTGGGAGAATCCCTTGTTCCCAGTTATGACAGGAGTTCCATGATACTAGGTGAATCTCGTGTTACCAGTGATGAGAGGAGTTCCATGTTACTAGGTGAATCTCATGTTACCAGTGATGAGGTGTTCCCTGGTATTAGGAGAATCTCATGTTACTAGTGATGAGAGGAGTTTCATGTTACTAGGAGAATCCTTTATTGCTAGTGATAACAGTTCCATGTTACTAGGAGAAGCCCATATAACCAGTGATGAGAAGAGTTCCATGTTACTAGGAGAATCTCATGTTACTTTTAATGAAAGGAGTTCCGTGATACTAGAAGAATCTCATGTTACCAGTGATAAGAGGAGTTCCATGTTACTAGGAGAATCCCAAAAAACCAGTGATTAGAAAAGTTCCATAATACTAGATGAATCCTATGCTACCAGTGATGAGAGGAGTTCCATAATACTTGATGAATCCTATGCTACCAGTGATGAGAGGAGTTCCATGTTTCTAGGAGAATCCCCTGTTCCCAGTTATGTCAGGAGTTCAATGATACTAGGTGAATCTCATGTTAACAGTGATGAGAGGAGTTCCATGTTACTAGGAGAATCCTTTATTACTAGTGATAACAGTTCCATGTTATTAGGAGAATCCCAAATAACCATTGAGAAGAAGAGTTCCATGTTACTAGATGAATTCTATGCTACCAGTGATGAGAGGAGTTCCATGATACTAGAAGAATCTCATGTTTCTGGGAGAATCCCTTGTTCCCAGTTATGACAGTAGTACCATGATACTAGGTGAATCTCATATTAGCACAGATGGGATGAGTTTCATGTTACAAGAAGAATCCTATGCTACCGGTAAAAGGAGAAGTTACATTATTAGGTATCCTCATCAGCTCCATGTTACTAGATGAATCTCATGTTAGCTGTGATGAGAGGAGTTCAAAGATACTAGAAGGATCTCATGTTACCAGTGGTGAGAGGAGTTCCATGTTACTAGGAGAATCCTTTATTACTAGTGATAACATTTCCATGTTACTAGGAGAATCCCATGTTACTTGTAATGGGAGGAGTTCCATGATACTGGAAGAATCCCATGTTACCAGTGAAGAGAGGAGTTCCATGTTACTAGAAGAATATCAAGCTTCCAGTGATAAGAGGTGCTCCATGTTTCTGGGAGAATCCCTTGTTACCAGTTATGGGAGGAGTTCCATGATACTAGGCGAATCTCATGTTAGCAGAGATGAGAGGAGTTCCATGTTACTTGATGAATCCTATGCTTCCAATGAAAAGATAAGTTCCATTAATAGTTATCCTCATCAGCTCCATGTTACTAGGTGAATCTCATGTTACCAGAGATGAGAGGAGTTCCATGTTACTAGATGAATCTCATGTTACCAGAGATAAGAGGAG
The DNA here is from genome assembly GCF_032062135.1 of Pyxicephalus adspersus. Taxonomy (NCBI): domain Eukaryota; kingdom Metazoa; phylum Chordata; class Amphibia; order Anura; family Pyxicephalidae; genus Pyxicephalus; species Pyxicephalus adspersus. The sequence continues at coordinate 4,877,093 of NC_092869.1, forward strand.
TTCCATGTCACTAAGAGATTCCTATGCTTCCAATGAAAAGAGAAGCTTCATTGTTAGTTATCCTCATCAGCTCCATGTTGCCGGAAGAGTTCCATTATAAATTATAAACAGGCATGCTACTGGTCAGTACTACTCAGCAATTACCCAGGGCCCCTGTCCTCTCCAGAACCTCAATTGACAGAATGCCAGGAGGTGCCAGGAGGTTGGAGCCTCCTTTTTTCTCTAAAACCATCTCTGACCACACCAATCTGTCGTGCAATTTAGGAACCCAAGAACACACATTCAATGCTCATCAGCAAATCAGTATAGTGGGAACCTAAGGAGAGGAATCCCGCAGGACAGCTAGCAGCCAAAAATAAATAGACGTCATGGTGAGTGTAATAGTCGTGGAGCTGATTAGCTGCAAGAATTTACTTAAAAATTGCTGTCTTTGTCTGATTCGCTCTGTGAATATTTCTCCACCAAAGATTGTTCTAAACTCTCCGCCATTCTTAGATCTCCGGAGATCTCCGGGGTGCTTTAATCCTCACTAGAAACAGCATACAGCGCCTGTAATGTTTAAATGAATAGACAATGAAAAGACGACCAGCGGAAATCACTTCCTTCAATCGTTTTACCTGGGGGGAATTATCGCCACATTCACAGCTTCCTGGTTGTATTCACAGATTAGAAACTAAAATATAGATAATAGCAATGTAATCAGTATAAATCAGAGGACCTCTCAGGTAATAAAATGATGAGGGGACACCAGCAGAGGGGAGGTATATAGGTAGGAGCAGAGTCCTCCAGCAGTGCAGAGTATT
>NC_092869.1:4878852-4910296 GCF_032062135.1 Pyxicephalus adspersus
TATTTCAGGAGAGGAGAGTTATAGAGGAAGGAGCAGAGTTCTCCAGCAGTGCAGAGTATTTCAGGAGAGGAGAGTTATAGAGGAAGGAGCAGAGTCTTTTTTGGTGGAGTGCCCATTTAAGCCTCGGCTCCCAATGACACACATTTCCCCTGGTGATATCGTCGTCTGATTTTCTTCTCTTTTCCCCTCCAATAATTTATTATCGCTGCCTCAGTTTAATTCATATTTTATCAGCCGACATATTAGCGTATTTGTATTTCCCCGCACGGCTATCTCCCACCGCAGACCAGGCGCCACTCGTGAAATGTCACCCACATCAAACGCCAAATTACCAGCTCGTTATAAATATTTCTTTTTATAAATGACTTCAAAGCCAGCAAAAATCAAAGGGGTTCAGGTAGTAATTATAGCCGAGCAGAATGTCAATTTGCGCTCTCTCCACTCTGCCGGCGACACCGCGATCAAGTAGGCTTAACAAAAGCGGCCATTTTTGTTATTAGGGTATGACTTTATCTCATCTTTTAGTCCCTAGGAATCTGTAACCACGATTAGGCTGGTGTGATTTGATTTTAGTAAATAGCTTTCATTTTTCTTTATATTCCCTAAGTATTTTATGCATCTGCAAATGTGTGTAATATTACACAGTGTCCACTAGTAGGAGCTCTAATAGAAAGATGCTTCATAGGGAATATCTAGGGAATGCATGATGGTGACAAGGTAAACTCAGCTGAAACTACTAAGGACTGCTGGCATTCTGGATCATTCAGATGCTGATAGTATGCAAGGTAAAGCTATAATTGTGATATCCTTGAAGGTTTTGTATTCTTCATAATAATAAAATAGTACTGAATAAATGGTGATTGTAGAGAAGAACAACAAAAAAGAGCAAGAGAAATCAGATTACACACACAGCTGAGTCAGAGGCAATGTTTTTTTTTATCAACATGCACACAAGGCATGCTAATTTAATGACCCAATGTACCACTTTAGCATGCCGTAAGCCTATTATCAAATGTTGTAAATTGTAACTGAAGTTACAATTTATTTGAAGAAATAATTGCAATTTATCATTCCAGTGTTCCATTGGTAAAATTACTCCCCACTTCCTGTCCTGGTAACAGGTTATCACCAGGATAGGAAGTCAGAAAAAAAAATCCTTTTTTCCTGGAATTGTGCTTAAGCGATGCCTGGATGAGCGATGAACTCCAAATGCTGCAGTAATCATATTCCAGGGCAGCTCAGTGCTGCCCCCAAGTGAGTGAATCAATTGACTGCCTGCAAAGACTGTTCCATAGGCATGAATGGTGCCATAGATTGTTCCATAGGCATGAATGGTGCCATAGATTGTTCCATAGGCATGAATGGTGCCATAGATTGTTCTATAGGCATGAATGGTGCCATAGATTGTTCCATAGGTATGAATGGTGCCATGGATTGTTCCATAGGCATAAATGGTGCCATAGATTGTTCTATAGGCATGAATGGTGCCAAAGATTGTTTTATAGGTATGAATGGTGCCATAGATTGTTCCATAGGTATGAATGGTGCCATGGATTGTTCCATAGGCATAAATGGTGCCATAGATTGTTCTATAGGCATGAATGGTGCCAAAGATTGTTTTATAGGTATGAATGGTGCCATAGATTGTTCCATAGGTATGAATGGTGCCATGGATTGTTGCATAGGCATGAATGGTGCCATAGATTGTTCCATAGGCATGAATGGTGCCATTGATTGTTCCATAGGCAGCCTTACCTGTGTTACATTGTATCTCTTCCTGTCCAGAAGCGAGCCCTCTGATTGGCCAGCTCTGTAAAAGAGAATGATAGAGTTTTTGTTCTTTTTTGTTTTTTTTTTAGGCTGAAAATGTTCCTGGAGGATCTGTCTGCTGGCTGTTTTTTATAATTCATGACTCGCAGGAATATCTTTATTCTGGGGTCACAGTAATGATGTGGCGAGGGAGGGGGGTGTTATGGCGGACTGGCGCAAATTACTTCCCACGGTCACCACCCACCGTGGCACCCCTGGTGAGGACAGCGTCCTAATTATCGTCTTAACGAGGGTCGGCGTTGTCCTTTGAAGGAATTTAATCTGGGTTAAATCCTTCAATCCTGGGGGTCTCTGTCTCCAGAGCGCCACCCCCTGATTGAACCATTTTAGGACCTTGTGAACGATGGCTACGTTTGCTACCACCATGACAAATTAAAGTGCAATTAATGCTAAAGACAGAAATGTAATATATTGTAGCTGACCAGTCTTTAGATTTTCAGTCCTGTAACTAACACACTTCCTGTCTTAGGGTGACAACACCTAGTTCAACATTGTATGGTGGTTGCCACCCAGGCTGCACTATGAACAATTCTGTTTTTTTCCATCTCCATTTAGGATTGCCACTGATATAACCCCAGCCTTGGTCACATGGATGTGTACGCTACCTGCGCTGTTGTCTGGTGTGATGCTGACCCCATTCTTTTGACTGGGAGAACTCCAGCTGTTTCTTTCTATGTGATTCTATGTGCCGCCCATATCAGACACTTGGTTACTGCACATAGTGTAATCAGGCCCTGATGGTCTTTTCTTTGTGAAAGGATTATTTTTTATATTTGTCTTGTATACAATGTAGCCTTTTCATAGCACTCACACTAAAACTTTGATCATGTCATACCTCCCTCTTCCACCGGGTGTGCTGTGACTCCTGTAGACGCTCTGTCCTCAGCTGTCAGGCTCTGTGGTATGACGTCATTTCGAGGAAGATGGCGCCTTCCATGGAGCTCGGCATGCTATGGTTGCTCAGCTGATCGTGTACAGTTTTGTCTACATTTTATATTTCCTGTATATGTGATCTCTGTGTTCAGTGCTGAGCTCATTTCATTGTCCTAGGTGAGTGTATTAGATCTGTGATCACACATTGATTGGCTATGATTCTGTCATCTGTATTTATTGATATATTCCTGCTGAGTGAATTATAAGGGGTTCCCAGGTCTGTTCAGCTCCTGTGCCCATTATAAGGGGGCTCCCACCATCCCTGTATATAGCCAATATATATATATATATATTATATGTATATATATATATATATATTTTGATTGGACTGGCCCACTGATTTCACTGCCTGTATCTCACGTTCTTGCTGATTATTTCCTTCCAGGGATATACAGGACGCCCCACCATGGCAGCGACACCAGGAGGAAAAAGCCAAGGCATGAAATTTGCCGAAGAGCAGCTGCAGAGACACGGCTGGACAGAAGGTATTATTGGAGTTGTCTCCCCTGATGATAGTGACTATCACAATATGACATCGGCACGCCTTGTCTACACATTGGCATTGGTTGGGTATTTGGTAGCATGTGACTCTTCATCCTTTGTATTTTAGGGAAAGGTCTCGGCAAGAGGGAAAGTGGCATTTCCGAGGCTATAAAAGTCAAAGTGAAGTGTGACACGGCTGGGGTAAGGAATTCACCCAAATATGTATGAGTTCAACAATTCTGAATTTAGACCACTGTGTGAGGCAAAGCCAGCTTATGACCTCAGGCTTGGTCAAGGACTGTCCTGCTTTGTGATTGGACGGTGAAGGAGCAGTAACATGCTGACTGGGTCATCTCTCTGCTCCTTCCCTGTCTCTATGCGTGTGCAGGCTTGAATGACTTCCAGATCTCCCCTCAGGTCTCAGCTCCACTGTACATGTGCACTGTCCCCGGCCTCTTTTAGCCGGGCGCACCACCCGGCTGTTACTGAAGAGTTGGGTCACAATACAGGGACTGTCACCCACCTACACTTTCTTCCCACCTGCCTTAAAAAATATCTACGGGTTGAAAAATGAAGTACAATATATTTTATAAATAAAAATTGAATTATACACAACTAGGAGATTACAAAAGGGAAAAAAAACTTTCACTTTTTGGCTCATGCACAAACACTGAAATCTGATTGGCTGCCTCAGGATTTTCCACCTTACACCCTCCCCCTTGTTACATTCACACCTTACTGAGGGGTCTTGTACACTGGGTGGGGGTGTGGCCTAAGTTTTCCCTTATGTATTGTGTACATGGTTTGCTCCCAGTACAATCAGGAATAGGCTATTCTAATGATAACTTCAGGTTATGTTAAGTATTATGCAGAAATCATTACTTGGCGGCCAAGGAAGCGCAGATCATTTCAGGCTCTTTGTGAGCTTGCAGGGGGTGTGTTTGGGAACCCCGAAGCCGAAGTTCCCAAAATCACCAGATAACCAAATGATGGGAATGCACAGTTTAGCAATCTGAAGCACTGATTGGCCGAGATCCCAAACATCAAGACATCATGTACCCTAAATTGCTTGTAGGATTTCAGCGTTGTGATGTCGTGTTGTTCCATCTCTGACGTAGGTGGGTCACAATTCCGCGGAGCAGTTCACCTTCCATTGGTGGGATCATGTCTTCAACAAAACCGCATCCAGCATCTCTGTGGAGCCCGATCAGGTAATGAGCAATCGCAGTACATGCAAGAAAGACGGTCCAATTATTCTACAGTAAGTGACCACATTTCATTTGTGTATCAAAAGCCAAGTTTCACGTGGTCATTGTCAGTGAGTAATGGGAAATCCAATATATGACCGTTGTCACTAGAACACCAATAAAGGGCTCTCTTCCAATGGGGACACTTGTTCTGGTGACAACTTAGGTGGCATTTCCTCATACTTCCTGCTGTGTTTTCAGGAAATGAAGGAAAATCTCCCCAATGGGACACAGGCTGTAGGTGGCTGGCATTTAGTATTATTCGACCAGTTAGGGGCTGGTTAAATGTTTACAGTCTGCACATCTTCCAGAAAAAGAAAGGGAGGCCCAGCCTGTGTCAGGCTAGCCGGTATCCACCACAAACCTTGATACCTTTGCAGTTTTTTTTTTAACAGATGAGATTCTCCCAAAATAGGAGGGTCATCTTACACCTCCCTCCAGCCCCCTCAGTCTGTGGTCATGTGATGCTCCGATCCCAGGATTTCCCTCAATTGCCTGCAACTGGAGTGTCCGTATCACTCTCATGGACACTTCTTATTGGCGGTCCCCTCAGCACCCAGAATTCAGTCTGCAGCAGTGACGGGATTGGCTGTACAAAAAGTGATTAACCTCCTGGTCTCTTTTTTTTTTTTTTTTTTTTTACTTTTGGCATTTTGCAGGACGGAGTTCAGGTGAAGAAAGTCACAGATGAGGACTCCACGGTGACGAACAAGAAACCTCGGAAAGCACTAACTAACCGCGACATGCTGTATGGCCGCTTTATAAAAGTAAGCTCCGACTTTAACTACAACCCATATGCAGTGGGAGCAGCCTAAGTGCCAACTCAGTCCCTGCATCCCCTCCCAAGGTGTCTCTGCTATCTCCAAAGTACCATAGCAGAAATAGAAAATAGCAGGAGGAATTTTAGAGAGCTGGACAGGAGGAGAGTTGGGAATTGTGGCCGGGAGATATCAATGTTGGTCTGTGAATTTAAAATGTCAGGGGCCACATGAAAAATGCCAAACTCTTTGCATTTTCTGACATTTCAAAGGGTAAGCAGGGGGGGTCGGATATTTCTTGTGACCAACCCTAATTTAAAGGACCCCCTAGTGACAAAGTATAACAAGCTGAACATACCAGGGTTAGAGGCTTTCATGGGGGATTGCCGACATTCATTTTTTTTATCATTTTGCAGTCTGCCACATTGCTATCTGAAGGAGAGAAGCCGGTGGAAAAGGAATCCTCTTCAGACAGCAGTGACAGCAGTGAGGATGAGGATGAGAAGTTGGATTTGTCTTCTGCTACTAAGTAAGTGGAGCCCACGAAGCTGTATGCATCTCCTGCAGAGATCTCTGTACCCCGCATGCGGCTTTCTCCTAGGTGGGGTTTTCATTTATTAGATTATGAGGAACACAGCAGGATAAATGTGACCTTGGGGCAGGAACTGCATGGGTTTACTTCTCTACACTTGCTGGACATGCCATAAGACTATAACCTCAGAGCAGGACCTGGCCTGGAAAATGCTATGAGAGCTGCAATGTCTTGAGACTTGTAGGAGCTCCAGGAGAACGACATTCATGTATGCTGTATGTGGCTTATGGTGTATATAAGTTTTTAGACTTTGGAAAGTTAATGAATAAAGTGCAGCTTACCAGTCCTCGCATGTGGTGGCTGTATTACTATTTTTTTTTTTTTTTAAAGTTTTTGATTTTGCCAGTAACACACTTCTTGTCCTAGAATGACAATTGTTCAACTTACTTGATCTATGGGAGAGAAGTGTTGTCACCCATGAACAGGAAGTGTCTATGTTATATGAGGGAATGTGGTCAGGTCAACTGATAAGATTCACGGTAATCTAAGTGCAGCAGGGGCACCATGTTGTCAGCTCACTTTTTAAGAATTTAAATGGATTTTGGGTGGTATCAATGGGAATTTTCCTTGCTTGCTTTCAAAGGGAATTTGTCTTAGGAAAAATAAAACTTTAATGGTAAAATTGTGCAGTGAAAGTTTTAACTATGTTTATTTTGCTTCAACAGACTGACCGATGATGACCTTGTGAAGATCTGCGGGGGGCGCACTGCTCACAAGTAAGACTCCTCGCTGTCAGTATTGTACAGAACTGTGATTCACAAGATACCATGTGTTCTGTTACAACCATTGACCGCAGCTTTAGGAATTGTATCATGTCAATGGTTTATACAGGGAATGCTGGCCAATGCACAATGAGGTAAATGATCTGTATCTCCCTAATGTCATTTATCTGGCATAACCACCATGCAGCCACCAACCAGCCCAATCAAGTGAGGCTCTTTACCACGCACCTACCAAACAGCAGGTTAAGAAGTGATGATCTCTCCCTTTAACAAACACCAGGTATAATATAAATGGTAATGAGCGCTCTCATTGGCTGCTGGTTATTTAGGAGAGCCCCCTGCTGATTTAATTCATCCTGTCAGGGTTAGGGGGAAGTAGAGGGTGATCTGGTATGGAGAGAGCAAAGCTTGATCGGGCAAAAAACAGGCATTCCTAATAAATTGTTAGGAATGCTTGCATTTTTATTAAAGCGGAACTAAATTGAAAATAAAAAAAAAAATCTCACTTACCTTTAACCCTGATGGCAGATGGCGATCCGGTCCCGCATCGTCCTAGAATTCCTCTGTCCCGGCGTGGAGGAAGCACCGGTGCCGCCATCTTCAGTCTACTCAATCACCTGATCTTGCACTGCACAGGTGTATGATCAGGTGATGTAACCCGCTGTAGGGCGTAAAAAAAAGAAAGTCGATCTCACTGCACATGCCTGAGATCGGCATCTCTTTCCCCTTAGTGGTTAAAATGCCCCTTCTGTGCATGCACAATCCCAGAGCCTCCTGGGATGCATGACGTAGGCATCCCTGGGGCCCCTGTGCTCCCATCTTGCACCGCAGTGATCAAGACTGAAAGAGGTAGTGTTGCACCCCCCTTTTTTTTTATATATTTTTCCTTTACATATAAGGGTCGTCTACCTATGTAGGTTGTCTTTTTATGTAAAGTGAAAATGTTGAGTATAGGTCCGCTTTAAGTATGATTGGATTTTTTGTTCAGAAAATAATTTTTTAGCAGTCTTTGTTTCAGACATAATCATTGCAATATATCAGTTACAACATAAAACCGATTTGTGAATGTAGAATTTTTTGTGCACAGATGTATTTCTTCATTTGTTTTATCATTTTGAAAATCGTTCATTAGCACATGTATAACGCAGTGTTATACTGTTTGGTCTGGTCTCTTGTATTTTGTAAATTTTGCAGTTTTATTGACAGGCAGATTTCAGCAGAAGAGACCATAGCGAGACATTTATTTTACTATACAGAGATCCAAATCAAGGACTTGAAGCCCACAGAAATGTTTGGGGTGTCAAATTCAGAAGCATTAATTTGTCATGGTTGTTTAATTTAATGTCTTTTTTTTTGCAGAGGAGCCAGGCACGGCCTGACCATGAGTGCAAAGCTCTCAAGAATTGAAGAACAGGAACGAGCTTTTCTAGAAAAATATGGGAAGAAGGAACCAGTAGGACCTCTCGGTGAAAAGGATACAGAGACTGGAAGTAAAAAGAAAAAATATAGACCGGATATTACAGATGAAGACGTCTCATCCGACACCACACAACGTAAGAAGAAGAAAAAGAGAAAGAAAGCCATCAATGATAAAACTTTGGAGGAAAAGAATGGTGATGAGGAACACAATCCTTGGCCAGAAGAAGACACAACTAACTCAAAAAGTAATATGGACAATGAAGAGCTGGGGGACGCTTCTAAGGACTTGAAATCTTCAAGGAAGAAAAAGAAAAAAGTTGCAGATAAAACAGTCCTAGAGGAAGCTGATGATCTAGAAGATGCTCAACCTACAGAAGACAACGTTCAGTCATCAAAGAAGAAAAAGAGGAAAGCAGAAAAAGGGGAAGAGGGGAGCGAGGAGCTTCTCAATGGTCATCAAGATTGGGCTCCATCAGATGTAAGACCATCGAAGAAGAAAAAGAAATCTAAAAGAGACTTCAAAGAGAAGGTGGAAGAAGAACAGGACGAGTCTACTGAGGAACGAATCCAATCTGCTAAAAAGAAGAAAAAGCAAAAGAAAGTAGAGGAGGTTGATGAAGAGCAGCACTTGTCTATGGAAGACGAAGAGTGCCAAACTAGAAAGAAAAAAAAGAAGAGTAAAACCAAGTCCAGAGACTGTTCTATAGCAGAGAAGGAGCTGGAATAACCCATGGAAGACTACGACTAGTCTGCATGGAATATTTTCCCAGTGTTTAGGAACTCTTCTTTAGAATTTAATACCATTGCAATGATTTTCATTGCAGTTTCTTACCTGCTTCTATTGTAAAATTATAGATTCAGGGCTTGTCAGGGCACTTACTGAAAGGAAGTGTGATATTCTGCCTGCTGGGGGCAGTTGAAAATTGCCGCTCCAGCATGGCTGAAGACGGTTAGAAAGCATCTTACCGGGAATAAAACGCCAGCTAGAGGCGATGGCTGGATTATACCAAACACTGTGCAGATGTCTGAGAGCCAATTACTTCAGCAGAGGCCCAAAGGAAAACAAAACAGGTGCAGAACACAGTAAAGTTATTTTTTAATGTTATTAAATTAAACAAAAGATTTTGTACCATTTTTATGTATATATATTTTTATATCCAATGGACTTTCTAAATAAAGACAGGGAATAGCTAAAGCCTGGTAAAAGGTTTAGAAAACGTATATGTAGTGTGATGTAGGAGAAAACAAAATTAAAGAATGGTGACTGCCTATGTCCCCTGTAATCTGAACAACGGATAATTTGTTCTGCTTGGCTTATTGGTGATTTTCTGTAATTTTCTCTCCATGCTGCTCTTGGCCAGACTTTCTTGAACTTTTCAAAAGAACTTTAAGGAATGCCTGGCAATTACTATATCCCTAATGCACAGTATTAGTGTGGGGGTCAGTAGGAAGGTTTTCACTACAGAAAACAAAAATATATTATTGGTGTCACTATACCTGATCTGAGAGGTACAAATTGCTCATCCGTCGTGAAACTTTCAGCAATCTCTGCCCTGGATGAGAAACACTGCTATATGGAAACCATTAATGTACTATGATTTTGTTTTGGGGTTTGGTACACTTTAAAGTGATGATAGATATAAAATGTAAAATGTCAATTCTTTGCAATATGATCGGTGTTTTATGAACCTCCCATAACATATCCCTCTTTTAACCTGACTTTTCTGGAAGTGTCCATTGCCTGTGTCACCTGCATATAGATGATTCCCTAAGTCCTAGAGCACCATAGAAAACAGACACTTCCAGAAGTGATGAATGCTGATAAAACTAATGGAGGCTGTAGCACTGGAACAAAGTGAAAGAAGAAAACAATAGGCATTGGTCAGGTGGGTATAAAACCCTTCAGAGCCAATCTACATTTTGGTTGCACAACTGGCGACACATGTAGTTCAGAATTAACCATTGCTGCTGCCACCATGAAAACATCACTTATGCCTGGTCAGCTAACCTAATGATGATAAATGATTACTAGAAACCTCAACCCACGTAATACAATACTGCAATTTCAGAAAAGTAATCTTTAATTCATACAATTTTTTTTAAAGTGCACTAATTGTGACATCTGTAAAATAACACTAATTAATGATGTACCTTAAGCAGAGCGGTAAGAATGTCGCTTAATACGAGTTCAGTCACAGCAGTAGAAATTTCACCTCCATACCAAGCTCACAATGCTCTATATGCAGTAAGTGCTTTGGTTCCTCTGGGTTAGGTACTGGCTAAGGCAGTTTGCGGACACACTCTGTATCTGGGTATGTGGGAAGATTCAAGTTATACTTCTTCTCCAGTGCTTTGGGGACAAAACGACCCCCCAGGTAATGATAGCGTCCTGAGAAATGCACCGCTGATTGTTTCGGAGCTGTCAGAGAGATCAGCATGTCTGGTTGGATGCCATCTGGGTTTCCTTTCTCCACGTCCCACCCTGTAAAGAACAAACATTATATATGTGAGGCTCAGAGGTAAACTACAATGCACGTACCCTATGACTTGTCATGGCTTTGCTTTCTCAGATCAGAGATGCCCTCTGATGACTATTTTGGGGGGGGGGGGAATATTTGAGAAGCATCAGAAGTTAAGGAAGCAAAAATCCATAGAATGGATGAATCAGAAAGATCCGAACACTGCAGGGACAGCTTCTTCAGAAAGAACAATGAGCAAGCTAGAAGCACACGTATATTGTACTATCCCATACTGCAGATTTACAGCTATGAGGCTGAAGGCATATAACTGCAGTAGGTACAAGTTATTTAAGGTATTGCACAACAGATCAAGGTATTTGCAAGACTTCTTTAGTTCCTGTCAAAGTGAGAGCTGCAATACAAAGCTATAATACAGATTAGCTCACAAGTCAAACAGAAGCTGGTTATCTGTACCTCAGGGTGATACTCTCCAGTACATAAGAATTGATTTAAAGCACTGAAGTAGCTGCTGCTATATTTTAGGAAAGGCTTGTAACTGCAGCTGTCAAACCCAGGGCAGGCTTTCTTCCTGCTTGCAAAGCCACACTGCAGTCAATACCTACGATGGGTGACCTTACCAAGCCATACCACAAAGTAGAAGACTGAAAGTTTGTATTAACATGACACAGAGCTATGAGATTCAGGGACAAAAACCATAGCAGTGCCTTGTACCTGACGGGATGTCCACGCTGGCAATCGGTATGGTGATATGTTTTAAGGTGCTCAGGATGGTGCCGAAAGGCTCTCTCACCGCACCCTTAAAGCTAAAGCCGAAGATGGCATCCACAACCAAGTTATAGGCTCCGTCGATCACCTCGGCCTAGGGGGGAATACAAATAGTGTTATAAACCCAGAAAGCAAAAGCACCCGGTACGGTCCACACCAGCTATTGAAGTGAATGTGTCTACACCACAAGTGCCACTTTGCTGACTTGAAAATATAAATCTGCCAATGCAAGGACATGAAAATCAAGCATTTTCTTTTAGCATTCTGGCAGTTCTGAGTGCTATCACCCCTAAGCCATGTGGAAAAAGAAAATTCTTAAGCCCAACACTGCAGAATCCCAAACGCAGCTCCCCTTCTACTGCTAAAAATCTTGATTGCTTGTTAAGAGTTACACGGACAGTGCCCAACAGGGCAATTTTACACATTAGGATCCTCAGACTCCTAAAATAAAACCGAAGATTAATAGTAAACCTCTGTCCTCTTAAATTACTGAAAGTTTCTTTACGTAAAATAATTAACACCTGGATTTTGTGTCTGACCACAGGCTGTGAACTGCAAGATCCACAGAAAATTCAGTGCAACATTGTCAACTTGTGCAGGGTCCTAAGGCTAGGTACACACGTCGGATGATTCTTGTCCGATAATCGCCTCGGGGATGATATCAGATGAGAATCTGGTGTGTGTACAGCGCTCCGCGGACAACGAAAATTGAACGATTGTAATGAAATTGAAGAGGAGAGAGCGCAGCGGGGTGTTGCTTCGCAATTCTCATCCTCCCTCTCCATATAGAAGACCGATGCTATGTACAGCGCTCGTTCATGCTTTGTGCAGAGACAAAGAAACCACAGGCTGGTAATACAGGGAACAAAATGTTTTGATTTGTAGGCTGTCACTGAATTTGGAGAGAAAAACAGACAGCAGTACCCCTACTTTATCCTGAATGTATTCCAAATCTATGTATTCCACTTAAAATACACAATCATAATAGAGGAACTTCAGGCAAACTTCTTTTACAGAGCCAAGTTGTCTCCTTATCCTCAGTATTTGCACTATTTGTAATTGCACATTAGTTGGGCAGCAACAGACTGATTGGGTCACCTCTCCGTTTTCCTCTTAGAACATGTGCATACAGGATGACTGAATGGCTCGAAATGTTGCTGTACACATGATCACAAGAGGCTGAAATCAAGACAAATTTAAGCAAAATGTATTTTTATTACTTTTTAAATGTAGTTGAATCAGTGGCTGTCCTTATAGCTGCCTTGGCATTTTTTAGTGGCAAACATTGCACTGATTTACCTCCATGACTCCAAAAATTACACCAAAGTTAACTCCATTACCTCTTGGGGAAACTCGGAGAGAAAAGAAGCTGAAAAGCAGGACGTGAGCCTGGATTGGCTCTCCAGTGGAGAGCCTGGATTGGCTCTTCACTGGAACACGCCCATTCATTAAAGGAACGTGCCCATTCATTGCTTAGAACTAGTAGTGTACAGTTCTTTCTGCCTCTCAGTTCTCACACAGTGAGATCTGACAGGCAGAAGGAACAGTACAATACTGGGCATATAACACGACCCCCAAATGATTGGTTAGAGTGGGGTGTCGTCTTATACGCCCAGTCGCCTTATACACCGGAAAATACGGTAGTTGAATTAGTGGCTGTCCTTATAGCTGCCTTGGCATTCTTTAGTGGCAAACATTGCACTGATTTACCTCCATGACTCCAAAAATTACACCAAAGTTAACTCCATTACCTCTTGGGGAAACTCGGAGAGAAAAGGGATGTCCATTTTTTGGCACTGTGTGGTCAAATTCTCAAACAGCGATTTGTTTGGACGCTTGGGGTAAAAGATGGCCGGTTCATACCCCTGGGCAAAGAAAGAAAGTAACCTTATTAGTAGGAATCACATGATTCTCAAATCCACATACAATAAACACCTAATATTTACTTTTTCTATTTTGTATAGAGCAAGTTTACTTTTTTTTGCTGTTTGCACCCTATTAGGGAGATTACCTTCACTTCCTGACCCAAAGACTAAGTAACTGAAACTAAGAGGAGGAAATCCCCCCAACCTAAAACAATATTTTCATCCCAGAAAGTTGTGGGAAACAGGAGTCCCTATTGGGGGATTTTTCAACCACTTCCACCACCACCACTCAACCACTTTTGGTTTTTCCCTCACTTCCTGTCTTAGGCTTTGTGGACATGTCAGATGATTTTCGGCTAAAACACGCAGCTCCGCTCAGACAGGAATATGACGCCCTCTGCTCGCTCATTCTCCCCCCTCCCCCCTCCATAGAGCAGAACATCGCTCGTTGATTCATCTTTCAGTCTATTGCTCTTGGAGAGAATCGTGAAAATTTGTTTATAACGACAAAAATCTAATGTGTGTACACAGCCTAAGCTACCTATAGATGTCAGATCACCACCACAGCTCCTCAGCGGTTTTCGTGGGTTTGACATTACAAAATGAAAACAAAATTCAGTGCAAGATGTCACAGGGGGAGAGAAAACTTACAAACAGCTTGAGATGTCGCGCACACACCAGGCCGTCTCCTCCATTGTTCCCCGGACCGCAGACCACCAGAACCGTCGGCAAGTTGGAAGTGAACGAGCTGACTGGGTAGGCCTGGAAATAAGACAATGATGGAGGGTTTTATCATGTGACTGCCAGAATCTCCCCTCAGACTCCCCTTCAGTCCTGCACAGATGTACCGGCTTCTCTCCTGGACTGATATTGTTTTTTCCGATTTCATTGCACACTGTGAGCTTCATATATTGTACATTGGAAGCTGCAGCAAGTCAGATAGAGCCCGCCTCATCTAGCATCATCTAGCCCCTGCCTCCCCGGTTTTAGAGATGTCTTGGTTACCATGTGATAGGTCAGGGTGATTACCTTGGCAATTGCGGTGGCACAGCTCAGTCCAGCCAATTCCATCAACTGGTCGACGCTGAACTTGTACTCATTGAACAGCTCCTCATCCACCGCTTGCGCCTCCGCCTGGCTAACATAGGAAAGAACAAGTTAATGAAGCCAGAACCCTCCCGAGGACCCAAATTCAATGCAAGGCAAGTGAAACCTTTACCTGAGCCTTCCAATAATCCCCCATAATGCACTGCACGCAGGTAAGAGGAACCCTGCACCTGGGCACCCCATAATGCACTGCACCCAGGTAATGCAAGAGACCCCTCACCTGATCCACCCAGGCAATGCAAGGGACCCCTCTCACCTGATCCACCCCCAATGCACTGCACCTATGTAATGCAAAGGACCCCTCACCTAATCCATCCATAATGCACTGCACCCAGGTTTTCCAGGGGACCCCTCACCTGAGCCACCCATAATGCACTGCACCTATGCAATGCAAGGGACCCCTCACCTGATCCAACCATAATGCACTGCACCCAGGTTTTCCAGGGGACCCCTCACCTGAGCCACCCATAATGCACTGCACCCAGGTAATGCAAGGCACCCCTCATCTGAGCCTCCCATAATGCACTGATCCTATGTAATGCAAGGGACTCCTCACCTGAGCCTCCCATAATGCACTGCACCCAGGTAATCCAAGGGACCCCTCACCTGATCCAACCATAATGCACTGCACCCAGGTAATGCAAGGGACCCCTCACCTGAGCCACCCATAATGCACTGCTCCTATGTAATGCAGGGGACCCCTCACCTGGGCCTCATATTTATCCCCAATAATGCCCTGCACTGACACAAGCAGACCCCCGCCCACCCCATAATTCCAGCATTCAGGTAATACACACCCACACCTCATATGAGGGCAGCCTGGCTGCAATCCCCCATCATGAGGTGACTCAGGTGACCACCCTCTGATCACCCACAATGCACCGCGGCTTGACCTCACCTGAGAAACTTAGGCCCTCCCTCCATTGCTCCCCCAGCTCGGTACTTTCTGCACTGCGCGCTCCCGACACCCGCCGTGCGCAGGCACGTGTCAGCCCTGACAGCCAGCCGAGCACCGCCCACCAGCAAGCCCAGGCCGAGGAGCGCGCGGAGCCCTCGCATCTGTCTTTCCAAAGCCACGCCTACTACTCCGAACAGAGCTTCCGGGTGTGCGCTCAGCGCATGCGCCGTCTCTCTGTGACCAATGAGTTTATAGAGCTGTGTAGGGGCGGGGAGAAGTGTGCTTACTCACGCGTGCGCAGGCTGGGCTTCTGGTTGTCACTGGCAATTGCTTCCTGAGCACTTGTAAACACGTTTATTTTATTTTTGCTGCAAAAAGAGGCTTGCTAACATCACTGTAAAAGCATTTGGATATCATAATTTAGAGATAGTACCCTAGAGAATAAATATATATAAATAGCAGGGTTGGGATAATGCTGTAGCCGTACACCACCAAAAAGGTTTAAAATTTAGGAAATGCGCGCTATTTTCCTCCTACCAGGGCCCAAACAATAAAAAAAATATTACTAAAAAGCAACTTAGCTGGAAAGGGCAGTCGGATCCATCCGAAGGTCTCTTCTTTAGGGTCCCGCGTCGTCCCGGCATCCGACTCCGAGCCAACGCGGCCATCTTCGTCTCTTCTTCTGGGTTTATCCTACGCCACCCGATCTCGTGCCTGGGTCGGGTGATGTAGGATGAACACAGAAGAAGAGACGAAGATGGCGGAAAAAAAAATGAATGGAAAAAAAAACTTGCTGATCTCACTGCGCATGCATGGGATCAGCAAATTTTTTTCTTGCACGAAACAGCTCCTTCTGCGCATGCCCGAGCACCCAAGAGCCTCCCGGGATGCGTGACGTAGGTACCCCAGGAGGCTTTGCGCTCCCATTCATTCTCGATCACCTAGGCATTCGAGAATTAGGGGGCGGTTCTGCACCATTTTTAAATTAAACCAAAAAAAAGGATGTTGCACTTAAGGTAAAAATTCTGTTTTTTTTTTTTTTTTTTTTTATGTAAAGTGTACTTTCTGAATTTAGGGACACCTACTTATCTAACACTTCTCTACTAAATGAAGTAAAAAGATTTACCTGGAGACTTTCTGTCATTGTTTCTATCATTGGTTCTTAACTTTACTCAGGAGATTTCTCTGTACTTCCTGTTTTGGTGACACCAGGATTACGAAAGTGGGAGTGGATGTCTCTGAAATTAGAAGATATGGGCAGAAATATCTCCATCCTGACAAGAACTATGGGGAAATATCTCTGGAGTCTAAAATTATGGAAGTATATATACCACATGTGCAATACATATACTAAATCATGTCATTATAATAGAAGATGGCCAGAGACTGCAGATATACAACAGGAGGATCCCACAACTGAAATTTTATCAATGGAGACTTCTCACCCAACACCTCATGAAGACAAAGAGAAAGAAAACCATCAGTGTTGAAGAAACCTCCAGAGAGGACAAAAAATGTAAACAAAAAGGTTTGAAATCCCCCAAAAAATAAAAGCATTGCAGGTGAAGGAGTCGTATAAGAAGCTGATGATCTAAAAAAACAATGCTCCATCTACAGAAGATAATTTTCAGTCAGTAAAGGAGGAGGGTGAGAGAGGAGCTTCTCAATGGTCATCAAGAACGGGTTCCTTCAGAGGATGTAAGACTGTTGAAGAGGTAAAAGATATCTAGAAGATCTTAAAGGTTGAAGAACTGGTTGCATCTACTGAGGAACATGTCCAAACCTTACAAAAAAAGTTACAGAAAACAACTTCACATCTTTAAAGAAGAATGTTGAAAGTGAAAGAGCCATAGATGAAGCTAATGATCTAGAAGACTATGATCGATGTACAGAAGACAATGTTCAGTCGTCAAAAAAGAAAAGCAGAAAAATGGAAGAGGAAGATGAGGGGAGAGAGGAGCTTCTTAATGGCCTTTAGGATTAAGTTCCTTCGGAAGACTTAAGACTGTCAAATAAGAAAAAAGATTCTAGAAGAGACCTTAAAGAGAAGGTTGAAGAATGGGACAAATCTATTGAGGAACATGTTCAAACAAAAAGACGAGGATCTGAAAAGGACTTTCTTTAAAAGGAAGATCTTTAAAGTGAAAGAGTCATAGATGAAGCTAATGATCTAGAAGACCATGATCGATGTACAGAAGACAAAGTTCAGTCGTCAAAAAAGGAAAGTAGAGGAGGAGGATGAGGTGAGCTTTTTATTGGTCATCAAGAATAGGTTCCTTCAGAAGACGTAGGACTGTTGAAGAAGACAAAGAAATCTAAAAGAGACTTCAACGAGAAGATTGAAGACGAACGTATTGAGTCTAGGAATATGCCCAATCTGCTAAAAAGAAAAACTCAAGAAGAAAGTGGAGGAGGTTGATGAGCAGCACTTGGAAGTGTCCAGTGCTACCTGGGTATAGATGATTACCCATCCCCAAGACAGGCACATAGGGGTCACAGGATACAACCACACAAACCTGACACTTCCAGAAGTAATGAATGCTGGACAGACTGGAGAAGGCTTCAGCACTGGAACACAGCAAAGGTAGAAGACAACGGGTAACCAGTTAGTCGAGTCTAAAACCTCTTCTTGTAATTCTTCTGGGACTGTCGTCACATATTTTGGTCACTGCTAGTGACACATGTAGATCCTTAGGTCACCTTCCTGAAAATCCCAACCCAGAAAAATTACCTTTTATTTATTGATAAGATTTATTTATTATGGGTTAATTAATAGCAGTAGAAATGCCCTTTCCATACCAAGCTCTCAATGCTCTGTATGCAGAGCTTTGGTTCTTCTAGGTTCTTTTTGGTTCAAGTTTGAGGATACACTAAGTATCTGGGTACGAGGTGAGATTCAAGTTATACTCCTCCAGTGCTTTGGGGACAAAGTGACCTAGCGTCACATCTTGTACAGAACACATTATATATATAAAGCTTAGAAGGATAACTACAGTACAAGAAATGCATGATGGGTGGCCTTGCCAAGCCATTGCCAGATGAAGAAGACCAAAAACTTGAACCTTGAGGTTTGAGAGGTCAACAACCATAGTGGAAAAAGCAGTGCCTTGTACCTGACGGGATATAAATACTGACGTTCGGTAGTCTGATATCTTTTAAAGTGTTCAGGATGGTTTCAAAAGGATCTCTCACGGCACTCCTGAAGTTGAAGCCGAAGATGACATCCACAACCATGTTATAGACTCCATTCATTGATCTCCTTGGCCTAGGAGAAAACACAATGTTATAAACATAGAACTCTATATCATGTATGTAGACCACAAGGGCCACTTTGCTGAGCTCCTGAAAATACAAAGCTGCCTGGCTGTCATGCCAATTCAAGATGGTCAAGCAGCTTGGTGGTTACCAGCAAACAGGTCTAGATGACTTCCAGTTTGTATGAAACCTTCAAGCTGGACCCTGCGGATACCAAAAGGTTCACAAATTACAGCTCTCATATGTGTGTACAGGACACCTGATTGGCCCCAGATGCTGCCCATCCTTAGCCCAAATGCTGCTGTAATCAGGACCACAAATGGCTGAAATCGAGACAATTTTGGCAAAATGTACAATTTTTTTTACATTTTTCAAGAAAGTCTAACATCCTAAAATAGATTGATTTCCATGTCTCTAAAAGTGATACCAAAGATCATGTACTTACTTCTTCTGGAAACCTGTCGAAAAAAGAGATTTCCATTTTTTGGCACTGTATGGTCAAATTCTCAAACAGCAGCTTGTTCGGGTGCTTGGGGTAAAATATGGTCGGTTCATACCCCTGGGGCAAAGGAAAAAAAAACCTCATTATTAGGAATTACATGGCTCTCAAATCATATATATATATATTAAAAAAAATGTGACCACGCAGATTCTTTAATCAAGGTGATGCAATAAAATAACTCTACCTGCCTGATCGCAATTTATAAATACACTCACCTGTCTACGTTCCATCACCAGTGATACCATATTCTTCCTTCTCCTCTTCCTGGTTCCGATATTTGAGCAGGAGGCGTCTCATTGTTTCCTCCTCCAGCAGTACATAGCATAGCATGGTCACCATGGGGTGAAAAAAGGGTGTTGATCTCCCCAATGGAGACAGCAATAAAGTTGGCAGATGGTTTAACCCATTACTGGTTTAACCAAAACTGAAAAAAAAATGGCGCCTTATAAACAGCCTGAGATGTCTTGCACACACCAGGCCGTCAGACCATCAGAACCGTCGGCAAGTTGGAAGTGAATGAGCTCCTTGGTTAAGTCTGAAAATAAGAGACAATGAGGGGGACATTCAACATGTGAAACTGCCCCCCAGCCTTCCATTTATTAAATCTAGATCTACCCTGCAAGATGTCAGAGACATCTTGGTACCCATGTGGTAGGAGAGGGCGATTACCTTGGCAATTGCGGTGGCACAGCTCAGTCCCTTACCTGCTCCAAACAGGTCCCTCCCCTGAGGAACCTCCATTGCTGCCCCAGGAGAACTTTCTGCTCTGCACCCTACAGATACCTTTCACAGCTAAAACTTTCCACAACAGCCAGTGCAGCCGTACTACAGGAGATGGTCAGAGACTGCAGACATTGTACAGGAGACGGTCAGAGATTGCAGACATATTACAGGAGACGGTCAGAGACTGCAGACGAGACTGCAGACATAGTACAGGAGATGGTCAGAGACTGCAGCCCACATATAGATTAATGATCCTATCACTAAACTCTAGGAGTCACATGACCCGTATAGGTGACAGGTGCACTTTCAGCCTACAGAAAAGTTTCCATATCTTGCCGTCCTGGTGATTTGACTCCCTAAATACTGAGAACATTGCTCTCCCCCCCCGATTGGAATAAAAACCTGCAATCAACAATAACAGTACACAGCGAGGCCACTCCATGGTAATTGGCTCTCGGCTAAGGGCCCGCTCTCTCAGTCCTGCGCCCGCTTTAATGCCAGGGTTATTTTGCACTTGTTTTACAAATGATTTTTGTTCTGCGGCTCTGGAAATCACACTCATTACATAAATGGGCCAATTAGCCCAGAACACCGTGCCGCGTTCCTCAGTCAGGGGAACAAAATGGCGGAAAGGTGTTTGGCATGGTGGGCTGGGGTGTGAGAAGGAGGGGCACTTGGCAGCTGGCATCCAACAAATATGATTATAAATTGAGGCAAAATGTAGATTTATAAGTAAGACAGGGATGAGATTGCAGTAGTTAAACTGGGCAATTGCCCCAGACCCAGGGAACTGGAATGTTCTGTATTTGGGGCCCCTTCTATATTTGCATAGAGCCCCAATTTTGTTTTTTAGTACAGCAGATCTGTCAAACTTTTCACATTTTTTTATTATTCTGAATTTAAAAGACCAAATAAAAATGTAAAAAAAATCAATATTAATTTTTTTATTTTTTTACCCTAAAAGCCATATATACAAATAAAACAAATATTTACAATGTAATAATTGTGTTCCATTTGCTGAAAAGCTGCGGTGGTGTCAAATATTAGATTGAGCAATCTGACTCCTGAGCTTAAATGCCAAATCCTATTTAAAGTATGCCTAAACTGACACATCGTCTCCCGGCTCCTGAGTGTGCACAGCAGGGTCAGATAGCACAGCCCTGTAAATTTCAACATTCCAATTCAGTTTAAATTGTTGGATGCATTCCACCAGTATCAAAAGAAAAGGTGCTGGAGAAATACCCAAAAAGGGCCCATGCTCCCTGTGTGGAAGCAGTGATCTCTCTGCAAAGGTCAGGCACGCCCCCTTAGTTGTGCAAGTACATTCCCCCATGTTGAGCCATAGCTATATCTCTCCAATCAGCAGGCAGCAGGTACTTCCTAGCAGGGGGCATGTACTTTAGTTGATTGCACAACTTTGAGTGTGAGTCAGCAGGGGGCGTCTGACCTTTGCAGTGAGACCACTGCTTTTCTACTCAGATGTGGCTGAGTAATGATAACTGCCATAGAGAAACAGGTCATGTGCAGGTCAAAGTCAAGTGACCAGTCCTTGAGTTGTCCTCCAATTTGTCCTTTTGGAGAGATGGCGGTGCTATTGGCGATTATTTTCCTGTTGCTGGGTTTTGGTGCATCCGCAATATCACATGATGAGACACATTCGGGACTGAAGTCTGGATCTTCTGGAGGGTTCTTGGCAATCCATCCTGGGGATGTGAAGACAGCCTGTGGGCTCGCTTGCCGTCCTGCAAAGGTAAAATTTCATAAAAATCACCAAAATATTGGGGGTGGGGGGTTAGAGCCTCTGTTGGGTTTCTGTGGCTCCGGAGGGGAGCTGGGACACGGATTGGTGTGTGCGGTGGATCTTATGCCAGAAAAGCCAACACATTTTGTGGGTAAAAGAGCGCCCCCTTTCTTCATCAGGGGTTGTTACTGGACCGGAGGGATCCTAGGAGTAATTAATATGGCCTGTGACCCCATTGGGAAGATTCCTCCTAACTTCCTGTCCCAAAGACCCAACAGAAAGTAAAAAAAAATGTTTCCTGCAAATTTTTGGATTTTCCCTTGGATTTTCCAGGCCACCAGGACAAACAGAGGCACAGATGGCAACTAAAACCTGACAGGGGCTTCAACTCTTTCTTATGCCATCTCAATACTGGAATGTTCTAGGCGACAGGTTCTCTTTAATGATCTATTCCTGAGGTGTTCTCCTACCTGTTCATTTCCATCGTCTTTAGCTTGAGAGTTTCATAATCATGCGAGCCTGAAAGAAAAGGGGGAAAATTGCAATAATTAATTTATTATTATCACATGACAAGCTGTCGTCCATAAAGGGGAACCTCCATCTCTAGATATCTGGGATGACTTTATTACCCACCCTGAAATATTGGTGCTAAATGCAGGATATTTTTATTGCTGAAAATCATCATTATTACATATATGTCTATTATGGTAGTACAGAGGGCGATGCTTAGAACCAGGGAACACAACGGGACTGATCCTGGGCCATTCTAAAAATTAAAAAAAAAAAAAAAAAAACTACGCGTTTCAAGAAACAACACTCCCTTCATCAGGGCTGAGAAGATGAAACTCCTTATTATTACATTTATGGTTATTATAGTAGTGTAGTGGGTGGAGCTTAGAACCAAGAAACACAATGGGCCCAATACTGGGCCATTCTAAAGGGTTTTTTATTTAAAACTACACGTTTCGAGGATACTACCTCCCTTCCTCAGGGCTGAGAAGCAGAAACAGCTTAATATTACATAAATTACATATATATCCATGATGGTAAAACAGTGGGTGGGGCTTAAAGGTAGGGAACACAACAGGACAAAATGAATGAAAGTGTACAGATAAAAAAAAGAAAAAGAAAACACATTTCATGGCTCAACACTTCCCATCAGCAGGGCTAAGATGCAAAAAATCATTATTATCATTTTAAATTGTATTTGTCCATTATAATAGCACAGTGGGCAGGGCGTACAACCAGGGAACACAACAAGGTCAATCCTTAGCATTTATAAATATTGTTAAAAAAATATTGTGTTTCAAGGATCACACTTCTCTTCATCAAGGCTGAGAAGCTCCTTATTATTAAATATATGTCCATTATGTTGGTACAGTGGGTGGAACTTAGTACCAGGGAACACAACAGGATCAATCCAGGGCCATTCTATAAATTAAGACGCGTTTCGGGGATCAACACCTCCCTGCATCAGGCTGACAGTCTCGACCAAAGCAGATTGATAAGAGTCATAATGCAATGATAATAATTCTTTCAGATCATTGGTGGAAATGTTTTAGAAGCCCCGCCCACTGTTTGGATTATGCATGTATGCAACACTGAGAAAGATATGGAGCATGAGGGAGGAAGGTGAAACTCCAGAAGTAAACAGCTCATCCCTATCCGCAAATCTTCCCTATTTACTGTCAGCATCTACACCCTGATGAAGGGGGGCTGAGCACACGAAACGTGTTGGTAATCATCTGTTGCATGGAATAATAATTTTAAGGTGAGCCCAGTGAAAATATTGCGTCAAGGGGCAACTTGGGGACCTATTTCAAAGGACAACCCAACTGAATTCTGCTGATATTACCGTTTCTTTTTTCAGATTGTTTTGTACTTACTCTTGTGGGTGTTGTGCATCACACAGTTCTGGTAGACTGGCTCCGGCTGCAGATAGGTGTTATTCAGGTTGCTAAAGATGAGACAACATTGGTCAACGGGTTCAGCCAGAAACCAATCTAAATATTCCCAAAATTGTGATCTGGAGCTTTCCCAGACTCCACCTACTTTGCTGCAGTCAATAGCAGTGCATATGAGTCCACCCCCCAATAAAGTAAAGAATAAATACACATCATCTATGACTATTCTTTATCAATGTCCCCATTTACAACATTTTCCATCACTTCCTGTCCCTGTGACACTACAGGAAGTCAACGAGTTGATACTCAATAAGCAGGCAGGTGACCAGCAGTGGACCTCCCTTCCAGGCAGTGCAGCCAGTCTGCGTAAATCACAAAGCTGTCCACGTCTAGATTGTGTAGTCAGCTTGGCTGCTTTTCTCTCCTCTATCTATCCCTGCAATTAGGAAGCGGCAGGTGACTACATCTGTCCCAATTACCTGTTGGCACGCGGATAATTCCTGGCGCAGGCGGAAGCCGCGTCCGACTGTTCGCAATCTTCGGAAAATTCATTGGTGACCACTGTGAGGGTGTCTGACTCCTCCCCCTCTCCGGCAACATCTGCAAGGGGAACAAAAGACACCTGAATAGATGTTCCTGTTGTACGTCGGGCACAAAGGAAGGAAGGGGGGGGGGGGGGCAATGACAAAATAATAGAAATTCAACGCAGGTGCGGCATGATTGCACGTTGGCGCTCGCTATGAGCTTGCGGAGAGACAACAATCCCTCGGTATTGTCTGAAAATTGCTAGCCTATCGTGGGTACAGTTTAGGGGGGCAGATAGCCACCAAAATTATCCACACCTGGCACTCACCATGAATCTTTCCATCCTGTGGTGCCCATGCGAAACTTTATCATAACTTTACGTTGGCACCGGACAAATGATTTCAAGTGAAATATTTCTCATTGCAAGTTAAGCTGGTGATAGGTTCTCTTTTACTAACCAGCAATGGACATTTGTAAGGGTGAATCTGGACCCTCAGTTTGCTATATTAAAGCAGCTCTATCTCTATGGGATGGCTGTGTTTGCTGTTATTCACTTGTATTTTCTCCCTGTAGAAATGCCAGCCCATGTGAGGCCCCCATGAGGCTGCCCTGCTAACTGCCATCACACTGATATCTGCCAGGCTGCAAATGTCAGCTAAGAGAATCGTAACTAAAGCCCACTCTTAAAAATTGACTGTTTGGGGTTTATTTTTAAATGTTTTCACCCAAGATTCACCCAACTTTCATCCAAAACTTTGGCACATTAGATTTAATTAAAAAATGGGTGAATTATTTGTATTCTGACTGAAACCAATAAAAGAAATGTGTGAACTAGTGTGAAAGTGGGGTGCATGTACACTGTATGGTGAATAGAATGGGAAAATGTGGCTCCTACTGTGTGCTAAACGATGGGAAAAGAGAAGCATCGTAAGCTGTGGTGGAGATGATGGAAGGAGCGACTATTTTTCTTATACTGGGATCAGGCAGGAGATGGGGCAGCCTCTATGGGGGCCCTACAGCCTGACCAGTCTGATCTGACAGGGAGAGAATACAAGTGAAGCATATAAAGTTTGTGAGGTTTGAGTGTAGTGTAAGCTCTGGAGTTTGAAATATCATCACCTACCTGACACTTTACTCTTCGTTGGCGGTTGCCCGTTGACTCTTGTGGTCTCTCTGGTCTTCGTGGTTGCGTACAATTCTTCCCCTGGTTGAGCAGTATGAACAATATTTTGTGATTTTCTCCGAGACCTATAAGGAAAGTGAATGGGGAGTCAAGGCGGGAATAGGGAGAGAAGGGAAGCCTGGGAAAAATAACATGTGGGTGAACTAACTTGGTGAAAGTTTTTGGGTGTGGTCATGGACACGAGGGTTCTCCCTGCGTCCATGTAACAGCAATGGGGGCCTCAAACACCAGCACTACCATATGGTAAAAAAGAGAGGGAATCACATGCTCACCATTACCCAGAATTACTAGGTGGTCATGTCGAGGAACGGTAAGTATCAGTTATGTTGGAGCAAATAGGTGTGGTTTGGTAGTATAGTGCCCCCTATAGTAAGCTGTCCACTGTTATCCAATCAGGTGCCTGTCACCTGATCTCCAATCCTCATTGGGTCTATTACTGCAAGCCAGCCTGTCTCAATGTTTCCACCCCTGAGGAACCCTTAAAAAAAAGATGATAAGGTCTTGGGGAACCCCAAATAAATCACAGGAGGTGAATGAAACAAAATGCACCTAACATTGGTGGTCAAGAAAAAAAATAACCCTACTTACAGATAGCTCAATAAAGCATTGGCCACAAACTAGGAGGTCACCGTCACATGGGAGGTCAACCAGCTAAAGCTGAAGGAACTCCTACCAACCACTGGAGGAGCCCTGGATTTCCAGGGAGCCCTTGTTGAGAATTTGTGCTGTAAGTGCCACATTCCCCCTGCCACCTACATGTCTACTTACTGTCGGATCTCCTGAGGCGGGAACATCTGGGTTATGTTGGCGTATTCGTGGTTGGTCCTTGTGGATCGCCTTACGGAGTGCCCTCTGAGGATCTGGCCAGTGGGGCCTCTCTGCATCACACAATAACAAATATATTGCGATATTTCCCATCACAAATGTGACAAAAACACATAAACACTGAAATAACATTGCATTAATAACCTCCCATGAGGAGCATCCAAAATGGGAGGAGCCTGCCTAATTCTGGTATAACAGGCAACCTGCAGCAAACTCCACCCCCCTGGCCATAAGGGGAGTGGCTTAGGAGGCTTATCAACTGCTGTACAAAATCTGCACACTGCAGGAGTACTGTAGATGGAGTGAATGAAGCAAATATTTTACCTCTTCCCCAATCTACCCAAAAAGGGGGTTAAAGGCCCCCTGGGGCACATAAATCAGTATGTCACCTGCTGCCTCACACTAAATGAGAACCCAGTCCCAAAAATGATCATTTCCAATGTTTCAAAATAGATAGGTTTCATTTAAATGACCTCTGGTGATCCTGCCATCATACTTCTTATGAAGTCACTTCCTGTTATAAGGTGACAACACTCTGTCCCTGTCTCCCAATTGTGCTCTTAAGTTGTCACCCTGTTCTAATAGATCAGGATCAGTATTCTCGCCCTGAGAAATACAATACAGACCTAATCAGGAGTTGTTTTCTGTAGAGTGGGCCCCAAGGCCACGCTCTGGGATTAGATTTTGAGAACGGAATGTTCACTGATAAACTGGACGGGATTGTGTACAACAACCGCCCACAGTGCTGCAATCCATCGAGAAATTCATATCCCAGGGTTTGTACATCTGCTATGGCTTTTATCAGGGGTTCCCACCATCCCTGTGCTGAGTTTATGTTACCAATCATGGCCTGGCCTGCATAGGCTCCTTACCAGAGGTGCGGGGGGTGGGATAGCGCCGCCATGGGCTAGGTGCCTGTTGAAGGACAGTTTGTACTGAAGGGCGTCGGTCAGCTTGTTGACGATTCTCTCCTGGGCATCATCAGAGGATTCCTGCAACAGATACACAACGAATCAGACCAACTAAAGATATCTACACACATTGCAATCTGATTGTACAGATTCACCTGCAGCAAGATCCAGATTGGATAGATCAGTAGGATTGTACAATCAGATTGGACCACATATAGAAATGTATTCTTCATTCATCCAAAACCAATAAGAAGACTGGAATACTAGGGGAACATTTTACTTGCATTATAACCCCAACCTATCAGCGAGCCGCCCAGATCTAACCTTGGCTTTGGAGACTAAGGCCAGCGCCTGCTTGTAGTACAGAACGGCCTTCTCCGGATCACCCAGACGGAATTTGGCTGCTCCGAGGCCTTCGCATGCCTGCCATTGGCCGTGGATATCATCTGGTGGTCGAGAAAAACAAAATGTAATGCTGGATTAAAGAGAACCTGTCACATGAAAGCTGAGAAAACTATAGAAAGCATCCAGATCCCATTGCTGAATAACCAGCAGTGGAAAAGCACAGACTATCAAGACAGGTGCTCTTTAAAGGGGTCACACGGTGTGGTAGGTAGTTCTAGTATGAGCTGGACTCCCCCTTTAGATATTGCTTACCTGAATCTTTAAAGGCTTGCAGAGAGTGGAGGTAATTCTCTGCCGCCCCCTCATGGTCACTGAGCTGGCTTAGGGCGTACGCCAGGTTGCCGAAACATTGACCCTGGGCCCTGCGATTACCCAGCATGCCTGCAAGAAACACAGCGCCATCAGATAACTCATCTCTCAGGGTGTATTCTGCTGCTTTATATTAAACCTCAGATACAGGCAGCCAATCAGATGTAAACTGGCAACATGAAGAACGGAAGGAACAATGAAAGCTGATTTCTGATTGGTTACTATAAATTGTGCATCTTAAAATATGCTTTTTATGGGGTGTCAGGAATTAGTGGTAGTATGGTGCCATCTAGTGGATGAATTTTATATTTACATGTAGTATCATTCAAGTCATTTTAAAACAATATATATATATTGAAAAAAAAACAAAAATGTAAAATGTTGCAGATTGTCAGTCTTCAGGTGATTTCATTCCTTTAGTTTCACTTGGTGACCGTAAGTCATGTCATGTCCTATGGTGACCTTGTGTGTTCTCTAATTTGAATCTAGGTGTGCTCTGTTTCTTTTTTTTTCAGATCTGTAACCCAGTGTGAAACTTTCTGTAGTAAAGACCAGACACTGCCGCACTCTTGCTTTGCACAGGGTGCCTGGTCTTGTCTCTGCCCCCTCCTGCAGGAAGCCTATAGTAGGTGGGCATGCTTGGTCCCTCCCATAGCTCTGCACTCTGCACAGGCTGTGTACAGCATGGTGATGATGTGATTGCTACTTTTATATGGTAATATCTGGGTTTGCAAATGCATTTGGTTTACCAATGTGCATTTTATAGCTTTAAAAAGTTTGGAAAAAGGAAAAGAGTAATATCCATTCACATCACCACTACCCTCTTATCTATGCTGATCTAGGCCCATTATCACTAAAGTGATCATTTTTTACCAGGGTTTCTCCAGAGGAGTGTAGGGGTTGTCTGAGATGTGTCTGATCTCCCATCTGATGTGGCTGCATAGATCCTGGTCCTATGCCATTTGGCAAATCTAATGGCATGGTGGCAGTTATCTTCATAATGACTTTGAAGGGTGGCAACATACCTATTGACCACCACCAAGGGAACATTTCTCCCAGTGATTCTCACTGACCACCACTCTAAGGAGGCAATCTTTACCACTTACCACCACTGTAAGGGGGAATACTTGTCAATGACCCCAAATATACGGAATTTTTTTTTTACCATGGACCACCAGTGAAAGGAATATTTCCATTATTGACCGCTACTGTAATGGGGAATTCTTCCCAAGGGGCATTTTCACCACTGACCACCACTACAAAGGTAAATGCTTCTCAGCAATCACCAATATAAGGGGGATTTCTTCTTGATGGCTACCAAAATAAGGGGCATTCCTCTCACTGACCTCCACTCCAAGGGGGAATTTGATGGCCCTTGATGGGTTAATTTTAGTAGGGGTTGCCCAAGACATAAAAATTACATTAGGGGTTCTTAGCATAAAAAGGATGGAAATGCTGTGCAAAAGTGTATCGTACTATGTAGCGATGCTGCCCTCTTGTGGTAGTCCAATCCTTCTTCAAACTGCTCCAGGGTGTTGCATGCGGCACCCAAATTCTGCAACACTACTGCCTCCTTGTGTCCGTCTGTCTCATCGTCATGGCAGAATGGCAAGGCTTTCTGAAAACACTCCACGGCCAAAGAGAAGACCTTCAACTGGGCGTAGCTCAGACCGATGTCATTGTACAACTTTCCTGGAAAAGAAGTGAGCTTTGATTAAAGGAAGATTCCAACTTTAAAAAAAATCCAAAAACAATTTTGGCATTATACAGTTACTGACCCAACCACAACCCCCAAACCTAACTGTTAAGGATGAAGATCTAAGCTCAGTGACAAAAATAGTTAGGCTGTAAAGAAAAATCCATTGGACCCAAAAGGGACAAACCAATGTACATAAAGTAAAGCTCATACCCAGCAGGTCTCTTCTCGTGATGTGCTCACACACCATACGAGCCTCATTGAGGATCTGGAGGACAAGGCCAGAATCGTAAGACTGGCTCTGTAGCATATAATTAGCCGCCTCGTTGAGAGCCACGGCTGCCACGTCCAGCCTCTGGGCCTCCATGTAAGAGTCCGCAGCTTCTTGGAAGCACTGGGCCGCCCTGGACAAATCCTTCATCCCCAGGTAACAGTACCCCATCTTCATGTGGGCATCACCCTCGTTCCCCCGTTGTGAAGGTTTGTAGAGGATGACGGCTTTCCTAAAATATTCCAGGGCTTTGGGAAGGTCCAGCATGGCTTCGTAGGCCGTGCCAAGGTTGAAGTAGAGATCGCCCGTGGGTTCCTCTTCTCCTTCCTTCGGCTGGGACTTAAGAAGGAACTCCAGTCCTTTTTCCGGCTTGCCGCTTTCCACGTACACGGCTCCAAGGTTGAACGCACAGGCCCTTTGGACGCTCCTTATCTTGGTGCCCAGAGACAGAAGAAAAGCCCTCTTGAAGCAGGTCATGGCCACCTGGAGGTCTCCAGACGTCAAGGCTTTGTGTCCAGATTTGGTCAAGTCCTCGATTTCTGCCTGAGAGCTCAATGGTTCCTCTTCGTCTTTTTCATCCGCCTCCTCTGATAACTTTGAATCATCTTTCAATTTCTTCTTTTTCTTTTTAACCGAACGAGGCTCTGGTGGCCCAGAATCCTCTGGGTTTGGCTGCTGCTCCGTCTGTAGGTCTCCAGAAGCCATTGGGGTGGTTTGATGGAGACGCTCTAGGGAAAAGGAGATTGTACAAATAAATATCGGCATACGAGAACCATCGTACATCTCCCCCGATCTATTTTCTATTGGTTATACTCCCATAGATTGATTCGACCAATGAATTCCACACAGCTGCCATTATTCTTCATTTAATTATCTCAATTCTACTTCAATAACTTTACTCCCTCATTCATCTCTAGTTGCCACACGTGTTCCTGGTGAAGTCTATCTTGGACACATGAAGGGCTATGGGATGCTTTAACACATGCACAGTAACATGCAGCTATACTGTAAAAGTGAAAAACTGGGAACAGGTAAAGTGCAGAAAGGACAGACGATGGCTCTGCTGCCAGAAAAGAGGAATTTAGGGTTAGGCATTGAGAAGGAAAGGTGTAAGGTTAGGCACCCAGAGGGAGGAGATGTAAGGTTAGGCACCAGGAAAAGGGGTGTAAGGTTAGGCAACGAGAATGGGCGGTGTCAGATTAAGCATCAAGAAGGAGGGGTGTAAGGTTAGGCACCAAGAAGTGGGGTGTAGGGTTAAGCACCATAAAGGGAGGTGTAGGGTTAGGCACCAAGAAGGGAGGTGTAAGGTTAGGCACCAAGAAGGGGGGTGTAAGGTTAGGCACCAAAAATGAGGAGTGTAAGGTTAGGCACCCAGAAGGAGGGGTGTAAGCTTCGGCACCAAGAAGAGGGGTGTAAGATTGGACACTGAGAAGAGGGGTGTAAGGTTAGGCACCAAGAAGAGGGGTGTATGGTTTGGCACCGAGAAATGGGTTGTTAGGTCAGGCACCAAGAAGAGGGGTGTAATGTTAGGCACCAAGAAGAGGGGTGTAAGGTTAGGCACTGAGAAGAGGGGGTGTAAGGTTAGGTACTGAGAAAAGGGGGTGTAGGGTTGGGCACCAAAAATGAGGAGTGTAAGGTTAGGCACCCAGAAAGAGGGGTGTAAGCTTCGGCACCAAGAAGAGGGGTGTAAGGTTAGGCACCAGGAAGAGGGGTGTATGATTGGGCACCTAAAAGGAAGGGATTAAAATGGAAATATAGTTCCACAAGGAAACATTGCAAGCAGGCAGGATTTTTACAGCAGAAGCAACAGGTGATCTATCCTCCAGGTGGAGGGGGGTCCACGAGTAGGAACCAGCAAGGAAGAGGGTAAGTTTTGGCAGCAGTAAGGATTTGGGTACGGTTAGTCATCAGGTTCAGGTTAGGGTGGTCTGAGCGTAGGTACCTGTGAAGAGGGGCATAATGTTAGGAATCAGGCCAGGCACTAAGAAGGGGGAAGTGTAAGGTCAGGTACCAGGTTAGAAGAGGTTATGTTTGGGCACCAGTAAGGATTTGGTTGGCACCAGGTTGGGGTCGTCTGCAGGTTGGCACCCTTGAA
>NC_092869.1:4911545-4919014 GCF_032062135.1 Pyxicephalus adspersus
GGTGTAAGGTCAGGCACCAGGAAGGATGAGTTTAAGGTTAGGTACAAGATGGGGAATATAATAACCAGGATGGAAGAGGTTAAATTTAGGCAGCAGGTGGCCAGAATGGGAGGGGGATGTATGGTTCAGCATCAGGTTAGAAGAGGTTATGCACCGGTAGTGATGTGGTTACGGTTAGGGACCGGGTTGGGGTTGCCAGAGGGTCGGCACCCTTGAAGAGGGGAGTAAGGTTAGGAACAGGGATAGGGACCAGGATGTGGGGGTAGATGTTAAGGTTAGGCACCAGGTTGGGGATGCCTGAAGGGCAAAGGGGTAAGATACCAGGATGGAAGAGGTAAAGGTTAGGGACCAGATGGGGGTAAATAAGAACTGGGATAGAAGAGGTTAAATAAAGGTAGCAGCGATGTGGAGGAGGGGGGTAAGTTTAGGCACCAGGTAGGAAAAGGGTAATGTTAGGCACAGGTAAGGATGCGGTTGGGCTCAGGCCCCCTCCATGGTCCCAGCACCCCGGGTTAGGTGACCCAGACAAGGCCAGAATAATGCGATTCCTCATTCCCAGGTACCCCGGGCTCAGAGCAGAACCTACCTGCAGGAATTCCTACATTCCTGGCCTGGATCCGGTTGGTATCCCACGCCGTGCTCTCTCCAGTCTCATTACCTCGATGGCCGGGTCCTATTGAGTTTCCTCGGGCAGATCATCTTGCTTTGTCTATGTCTGCTATGGTAACTGTGATCAACAATGCAGCTCTCCTCCTCCCATTCATGGCACCGAGGGACGGGAATTCTCACCGACCGTTACTTCCCGGATTATTCATCCGCTACCTGCCCGTCCCAGACCGAATAATGTGCAGGCTGCACCCTGAGATAAGTCACATATTGCTGCTTAGATCTGGTGGCTGCATTAGTTTCATTTATCATAGAAATATCGTTTTCCAGCCCATAGACACAGCACGAGTGAGCGTTGTCATCCTAGGACAGGAAGTGAGTTTCTGGCAGGATCACCAGGACAAAAGTTAATATTCTAACTATAGTTTGGGCTCAACCCGATCTGTGACTCCCTTAGTCTGATAGAAGATTGTACAATCAGATTGTATAGTGTATGGCCAGTCTAAGATAATTCTGTGCAGAGCAAGGGAGAAATTTGCCTATGTTGGTCTGATGGAGTTTAATTGAAAATGAAAATAGGAATCAAAAGTGATTGATCGTTCTGAAGGATCAGAATGTCCAATCCATCCAATCGTGTTCATCTTCCCACCCATAACTCCCAAACACAATCAATAAACAAAAGATGTGATCAGAATAACAATGATGAGGGTCAGATTGATGAATGTATGGGAAGCTGGGGGCACATTGATAGAATTCCTAAATTGTGGATTGTACAGAGATTGTATTGTGTGGGGAGATTTGTGTTTTTATTCGATTTGTATTGTATGGGACACGCTGTGTATTTACCAGATCATCACCCCCCCAATCCTCATCCCCACCATCAACATCCCCATCATCATCCCCCCAATCCTCTTCATTCCCACCCTCACCATCATACCAATTCCCACCATCATCATCATCGCCACCCCCATCATCATCCCCCCAGTCCTCATCATCATTGTCATCCCTATCCCCACCTTCATCCCCATCCGCACCATCAACATTCCCATCATCATCATCCCCACCATCACCCCCCATCCTCACCATCATCATAGTAGTTGGTTGATCTGACACAGATTGTACAATCAGATTGTGACATCTGTGGAGACTTCACACCAAATTGTGCAAATCGGAGCACGTCTCCTCTGTAGATTTATTAGGCGACCAATGGAATAGCAGCTGTGGGGCTGGCAAGTTTCGGATTGTCCCTGGGCGTGGATCTGGAAAAAAAATCTTGCCGATAAGACAACAATGGCCGGCTGTGGAGGAAAAGTCAACACAGCCAGTGCAGGTGTCAGCGGACGCCAAGAAAAGTCACCTGTATAGTCCGGAGGCTGAAATGTGAGTTTAAGGATCACTCCACCCATAATGTTCCACACCCTAGTGGTTGTTTTGGTCTCTTAGGGGCCCCCTGCTAGGTTTAAGGCCAATCAGTCTTGATTATAGGCTGACCAATCAAATAACAGAGCCGGCCTGGTGACTGGAATTATCTATTGCAGCCTAGTGAAGACCTCCCTACCATCATGCATTAATTTTGTCCCCGCCCACTTTGAGGTCACAAGGCTAGTGGGCGGGGACAAAGTCATGAATGATGGTAGGGTGGTCTTGCTGTTCTCTGCCAACCCATCCTCAACCAATCAGAGGGCTGAAATCCTTTTTTGTACATCATCCTGGGGCGGTCCACTGCTTCACTAATTTTTATAGAATTCAATAGACAACAGGGGGGAAATACCGTAATGCATTGGGACCAGTGCCAGAGATCTCAAGACTATCGATGGCTGACAAACGTTGCCATCTGACCCTTATCGAATATATAAAGAGCGTCCTGAGGTGACTCTGCTCATGAGGCCCCGCCCATAATAAACATTTTGGATAGACTGACCCTTTCTGGGGTAGCTTTGGGTATGAATTGTCTGTTCAGAGTTAGAAGGCTCAGCAGGGGCGGGGCTCTGTGTAAAGGGGAGGAGCCATTATTGTTTATTTATCTTTTCAGATGAACGCCTCACGGCGGATGAGATGGATGAGCAGCGCAGGCAGAATGTCGCCTATCAGTACCTGTGTCACCTGGAAGAGGCCAAACGGTGAGGAGTCAATGTAACCTGACTTTACGATCCTTAACAATAAGGGGGTTTTCACTATTACCTGAATATTTAAATATTTCTTTATATCCACAAAGTATATAAATCTACTCTGGGGACACCAAAATGTCATTGCAAACCCAGAAATGACAATCTCTCTTCTCTCTCCTCCTCTCTCTCTCACATAGAGCAGTGGGAGGGGCCTTACGGGTGCTTCAGTTAGAGGAAACTATAGTGGGGGCGGAGTCAGGACCAGTCACCCGGCACAAGGAGAGAGAGCAGCACAGACTGGTCTTTATTACAGGAAGTTCTGCACAAAGGAAATTTTTACATTTTAATTTTTACACTGAATTACTGCTCAGATTTGGGGAATATACACAAACCACACCAAGATACATAAAGGGTGAGGCAATATTTGCTTATCCCGGAGTTCAGCTTTAAAATGACCCTGTACTTTGCACATATTGTTTGCTTTATATAAAGTATTTTATACACTCTGCTCTCCTCCACCACCACAATTCAGTTTCAGAATGTCAACGATTCCAAGTTATATATTACATGTGGCTATATTAGCCCACCCCCGCCTAACATTCTAGTGTCTTGGTAAACGGTCATTTATGTGCAAAGGGATATGTCAAAGTATAAATATTTATAATTAGAAAGTTTTGCCAAACGATATCTTAGTATAGAACAACCCCGCCCCCAGCAGAAATTTTTATGTCTCTGTTCCTCTCCCCGTTGCAGGTGGATGGAATCTTGCCTGAACGAGGATCTGCCGCCCCCTACTGAGCTGGAGGAGAGTCTGCGGAATGGCGTCACACTTGCCAAGCTGGGAAATTTCTTCGCTCCGGAGTTGGTGCCGCTGAAGAAAATCTACGACATCGACCAGCTGAGATACAAAGTAACGAAAATTAAAAAAAATTAAGAACTTTAAAATTATAAGTTAAAATTTTTTTTTTAATAGCTATCAAAATTCCAAACTCCCCGAGTCAATGTCTGGTAATAGGGGAGGGGTTCCAAGCAAGCCTGGCCTGCAGCACCCCCACAAGCTTTGCCCACCCCATGGCATTGGAAGCTTGCATTGCATCATGGGAGTTTTGTATAGAGGAACCCTAGGATAGTGTCAATGTGTCATACTGACCTGGAAAATTTAAATAAGCAGCAGACCCCACCCCCACCTTTCTAAATTTCGTATGGCATTCCAGGAATGTATCCTGCTAGGTGGCGCTATAGCCAAGATTAGGATAATCACCCTGAGACGGCACCAGTGCAAAGCAGATATCCAATATCATCGCCTGTTGGTGCTATGACAGGTTCTCTTTGAAGGTTTTGAGCTCTGCGGATACTCAAAAAAAACATGGCGGGTCCCAACTGTGATGGCAAGCTGCCATTACTGTCCATATTGCCAAAACCATCCCAATGGATAACATTATTATTGATCGTTCTCTTTCGCAGGCTGCTGGTCTACACTTTCGGCACACAGATAACATCAACTACTGGAGACAAGCCATGAGCCATATTGGCCTTCCTACGGTAGGTTGTGTCATTTACCCCCGGGGACACTACGGAGGCGGCCCTCTTATTCTCTGTGACGCCTCTAGTGAAGGTTTCACCACTAGGAGTCTCACTTCTATTGTCTCTGTAACATGAAATCCAGATGCAGCCTTGAGACGTGATTGGTTAGGCTGATTGCAGTGGGCGGAGCTGGGAACACGCCAGATCCCACCTGCAATGTGCTCAGACTTGTAATGACATCAGAGACTGATGATCTGGGGAATATCCAATGAGGGTAGAGCCTTAGGGGATCAAGAAGGATTTTGGTCTGTTGGAGTAAACTGGCTTATTCTTAATAATGTGTTTTCGCCTTCCTCTGGATCAGTGTGTATAATTTCCTAGATACAATATGCAGGTTTTGGACTGGGTAGAACTTTGTTTTTTTCCCTTTCTTTATACCCAAGTCTGTAAAATGTATAGAACCTGAAGCTGGGCTTTAATTTTCAATGAAGATTTTAATATGTTTGTGACTACTACCGGTATGTCAGAGCTGGCATTGTGATCACTTGATTGGTCAGGGAAAGACGTATCTGTGGTGCTGCTGGGTGTCTCGGTTGACCTGAATGTTCTGTTTCTCTGTTTGCAGCTCTTCCAGCCTGAAACGACCGACATTTACGACAAGAAGAACATGCCGCGTGTTGTGTATTGCATTCACGCCCTTAGGTGAGCCCCGATGAAACCATCCGTGGTGTATCATGATTTTACTTTTTGGCTGTCTTTGTTTTGTTGGACTAAGGAAGAATAAATAGGGATCAACTTTTACTGCTGTGTTCTCATTGGGTATTATCCCGTCACTTCCCGTTCCAGAGATTTGACTTCTAGTGAAGTGACAACGCTGCACTGCTGTCTGAAGCAGTGTTGGCCCTGCTTTGTTCTGCTGACCTACAAAACATCCCCCCCCTTCCAAGTTTGGTAGACCAGCTGGTCAGGGCTGACTACACTGCATTGAATTTTAGCGCACCGTTGTCAGGCTACTACACAATGTAATTGTACGTTGTAATGTAATTATATGTTGTCTCCTTTTTGCAGCCTTTATTTATTCAAGCTGGGGCTGGCCCCTCAAATCCAGGACTTGTACGGCAAAGTGAATTTTACAGGTGAGCTTTCTGTGATGGTGAGAACTCCTGGCTCTGCACACCTGTTTGTGGTGCCCGAAGGATTCTTCTACTAAAACCAAATGACTTTATTCCTGCAGAGGAGGAGATCAATAACATGAAGTGTGAGCTGGACAAGTATGGGATACAGATGCCGGCTTTCAGCAAAATCGGAGGAATCCTGGCCAATGAGCTGTCTGTAGATGAAGCTGCAGGTAAAATACCAATGTGCAGGTGACCTGTTGTGTACATGGAGCTGGGGTCCTGTTGTGTGTGTCCTGTGCAACCTTTTTAATAATGCAACTGTATCTGATAATTACAATATTGAATATATGCCACTTCAGACTTTATCAATGAAGCCTACAACTTCCCTGTGACCACTATGATAGGAGTGGCATGGTGATCACATGATCGATCAGTGGTGACTGAGAGCCAGCAGCCGCGCAAAGTGTCAGTTGATGGCTCTCGGAAGGAAAAGGATTAATTGATGTATTCAAAGGGGGTTCATACCATGCTCCTGTGATGGGTGGGGGATATGATTGGGGCTATTCTACCTTCATATTATCCTCTTTGGGTGGGGATCTGTCCTAATTGCCCCCTTTTTCATATCACCATCAGTTTGTAATGTTAAGCTGTTGTGCTCCTTTCCCAGTCCACGCAGCCGTCATCGCCATCAATGAAGCGGTGGAAAGAGGGGTGGTGCAGGACACCATGAGCACCCTGAGGAACCCCAATGCCATGCTGGTCAACCTGCAGGAGAAGCTGGCAGCTGTGTACCAGGAGCTTCTCTACCAAGCCAAGTCCACAAAGATGGCAAACGCCCGGAATAAGGCAAGAATGCAAAGATGAAGCTAACGCTATTTTTGGTTTTGCAAGCGGGCAGGAATAGTTAGAACCTCTGCTGGGTTTTTAGAGCTGTCTGAGTCCCCAACTTCCTGTTCTGGGAAACGGACACATTTGAGAAGGTCAGGTGGGGTAAAACAGGTTCTCCAAAGCTGCAGATAATTACAGTTGGATTCCCAAAGTGGAACTAAATCCATTTTTACTTGCCTATCCCATTTCCATCACGGGTGCCACCATCTTTGCCTATTTTGATTGGCCAGTCCGGGTTGATGCCATTAGTATTATGTTTCTTACTACACAAAAATTTCACTTGGCATTTGTAAGGGTTGGGTTTTGGCGCCACCTACAGGAAGTACTCATCTACTGACCCTGCATGGAGCTCTGTGTTCCTATACTGCATTTAGCACAACTCTGATTTGAGTCCAGTTTGATTTTTGCTTTCTTCATCTTACAGGTACGTCAGAATACCTTGGACAGCCAGGAGGTGTATGATCACTGTCTGACACAAGCCGAAATACAAGGCAACATCAATAAAGTCAATGGTAACTAACAATGCATTATGGGAGCATTGGAACGCAATGTTATAGATTGGGCCTGATAGATCAAAGCTCCCCAAAAATGGAGAAGATGGACTATGATGGGTGAGGGACAGTTATTGACACAACTATGAACTTTGTACAGCGCTGCGTAATATGATGGCGCTATATAAATACTGTATAATAATAATAATATTATTATTAATAACCTGGAATGGATCTGGTCCAGGATGGAAAACCATTTGGCAAATAACAGCTTTTTAAGAAATCTGTTCCAGGTTTGCTGCATCACCCAGGTTCTCCCATCATAGTCTATCTTCTCCAGTCTTGGAGAGCTTTAATAAATCAGGCCCAATGGTTTCAGTTGATTTCTGGTGATAATGCTCTGTGTCTCTAGCTCTTCTCTTTGTATGCCCAGTCTCTCTATCTTATATACCTTTCTTGGGGCAACTTTTCACTTAAGATCAATCTCCTGCTTTCCCTGTCTCACTCTTTTTCACTCTCTCATGCTCTTTTTGGCTCTCCGTTTCGTTTCACCCACGCCCTCTTTCTTTCTTTTTGGCTCTTTCACACTGTTTCTGTTCTGTCTCAGTTCACTCTCTTTTTCACCCGCGCTCCGTCTCAGCTCACTCTCTTTTTCACCCGCGCTCCGTCTCGGCTCACTCTCTTTTTCACCCGCGCTCCGTCTCGGCTCACTCTCTTTTTCACCCGCGCTCCGT
>NC_092869.1:4919025-4930988 GCF_032062135.1 Pyxicephalus adspersus
CTCTTTTTCACCCGCGCTCCGTCTCGGCTCACTCTCTTTTTCACCCGCGCTCCGTCTCGGCTCGCTCTTTTTCACCCGCGCTCTGTCTCGGCTAGCTCTTTTTACCCGTGCTCTCTCCTATGTGTAAGGTAAATCCATATCTGGTCCTCTTGCAGTACATGCAGCTCTGGAATACGTAGATGAAGCTCTGGAAAGGAAAGATTCCACAAGCTTGTACACGGCTCTGCAGGACTCGGCCCTTTTGCTGCGCAGGTTACAAAGACAGAACGCAGATTGGTATCTGGAGCAGCTCACCAATGACCGGGAGCAGAAAGCTTTGGTGAGTAAGGTGGAGCAATCGCTCTGAGGGTTTTTTAATGTTTATTAACAAATTCACCACCAATAGAAATATGCATAGAGTTTGGTTTAAATATTTTGCACATATCTCTGTATTAATTGCGGATGATTTTTACTCTTTAAAAGATGGTGGAAAGGTTGTATTTCTCTTGCAGGAACTGGGCTACATGGACCTTCTAGAGAAGGAGGAGCTTCAAGCTGGAATTGATGCTGCCAATCAAAATGCAAACAGAGAGCATGCCAGTAAGTTTTGGCTCTTGGGAGGCGGGACGTGAACGTGTCTTACTCGACTTTATTGGCATCAACTTGGCTCCTGGGAGGCGGGGCTTGACCTTCAGCTTTATGGGATGGGGACTTGCCCATTTAAGGGTTGCTTGATGTTCCTATTTGAATCAAGTTATTCATCTTTCAGTTTCACCCAAGAATTCCAAACTATAAAAAATGTGTTAAAAAAAATGATCTTTTGTTTTTAATCTTTTTATCGTATTCTTTATATCTCTTCTTCTCAGTGGAGCAGGCGGTCTCCTGCATTAATTCTGCTATACGCAATGGAAACGCAGCCCAGACGGTAAAAGCACTGTCCAATCCGGATGCTCAGCTCCCAGATGTCTATCCAATCGCAGCTGAGCTTTACCAGAAGGAACTGCGCTTACTGCAATCCCAGAGTTCCCAGGTGAGCAGACTGACTTTACTGTTCTTCCACTTATCAGGAAGACTGAACCAGAAGATTTCACAAGTCAGGGAAACTTATCTTTTTTGTTAACAAGTAAATATAAAACTCTGCAAATATTCTTAGTGTGATCCATAGAAAAGAATTGGATTTCTCTTTTCCGTAGTCTCTTAAGAATCATTCTTATTGGTTGTAATTCCTTTACTATATTTACTTATAATACTTATGCTAAATTTTTACTTTGCTGCAAAAGATTTTCCAGTGTCTGGTTTGTCCTCACAGGGGTCCCTGATACAGGAGGAGCTGTTTGTGGCTGTGGAGATGCTGTCAGCGGTGGCTCTGATTAATCGGGCGCTGGAGGCTGGGGATCTGAATGGGTTCTGGACCAATCTAGTCAGCCCAGCATTGGGTCTGACCGATGTGGACGAAGAGAATATACAGAGGTGAGGATGGCCTTTTCATATAGGAACTCAGTACTTATCTGGAGCTCTGTGATATGCAAGGGGGGGGGGTAAGTGGTGTCAAAATTTGCTAGGGGGCGGGAAGAGCATGCGCCCTCAATAATTGTGGCCCAGTGGTTAGGGACCAGATTATAAACATCATCCAGCAACCTGGAATGGCGAATCTTGGACCATGGTAAAGCTGAACAGCATATTTAATATTATATATTTTTTTTCTTTTAGGTATTTTAACAAACTGTCAAAGAGAAAGCGCCGGTCCCAGGGTGGTTCTGCGTTCGTGAGTTGGAATGACCTCCAATCCTGTGTGAATCACATCAACTTCTCCACCCAGGAGGAACAAGACAGTAGGTTCCTTTACTGTGATTGGCTCATGCCTATATCAAGAAATCTATTGTGTAAACTTTGGTGAGATACTAAAATCCAAGTGACACTATGGGATTGAATTCATAGCTAATACACATACCTATTGCCGTCATGTAGCATAACACTTTTCCACTACATCATTAGGGGACTTGTATAATATTGGGTTAATATTAAAATATTTTGGACATGTAGTAGAATATGGCACCTACGGAACCCCTGGGACTGGGATATAGTGATCCCACTTTAGCACCTCCAAGTGCACAAACCAATACATAACTGTATTGTACCTATAATATTGACTTGTAAATCTCCCACTCCTCCAGAAATCCTGGCAGTCAGCCTCATCAATGAAGCCCTGGAACAGAATGACCCCCAGAAAACCTTCACCGCTCTCTTGATGCCGGCCGCTGGTCTTACTGATGTCACCCTGCCAAACGCTGGGCTCTATCACAAGATCCTGACTGATGATCTGCGGCACAAAAAGAAGGTACCATGATATCTAATGAAGTTTATGCTCTTCTTTTGAGAACTGAGATTTAGCCTGTGTGATTCAGTGACCATTGAGTAAGGAAATGGGTGCAGATCAGTCATCTTCCAATATTGTTAACTATTTCCAGAATTTAGTGGTTTTAGGTACCCTGTTGCCTCTAGGAGCCATAAACAATTTTCATAGCTCAGCCAATTCTTTTAGTTGAGCAGTAGCTTTTTTTATACCTTATCTTATTTATGATGAGGTTTTTAGTTCTTTTGGCTTAACACAAAGGCCACAAAGAATACCAGTGACTGGTTTCATCACAGGGCGCCTTCTTCTCTTCTTCTTTTCTCTCTTTTCTTCTTTTCTCTCTTCTCTTCTCTTCTTCTTTTCTCTTTTCTCTTCTTCTTTTCTCCCTTCTCCCCTTATCTCTTCTCGCCCTTCTTCCTTCCAAACACAATCTTCAGCCTCACTGATTGGCTTTGCCAGGGTGACTTAACTGAGCTGGAGGCCGACTACTAACCAGGGTCCCGCACAGCACACGCCCACCAGGGTGATGTGAGGGATTCCCTGAGCACGGAGTTCGGTGTCAGGGTGGGCTCCGTGCTGGGCGTGGTCCGTGCGGGTTACACGCAGCACACGACCACCACAGTGTTTCCCCGATGATAAGGCATCCCCATCAAATAAGCAACCCCCCCCCGATTTTTGCTCTAAACATTAAAATAAAGCACCCCCCGCAAATAAGACACCCACCGATACCTGCCACTGTGTGCCTCCGTGTGACTCCTTGGTGCTGGCTGCAGTGCAGATCGAAACTGAAAGTAACTTCAAAGGCCCGCACACGTGCCCGCAACTCCGCGCCAGGAAGGACAAGCAAGCTGCTGATCCCTGCCCTAACGGAGTCTGTTACCCGGCTGTAGAAGCCAAAAAAAAAGTGAGTCCGTGAACAGAAGGGGACAATGAATGGCACATGAGTGATCAGAAGGGGACAATGAATGGCACATGAGTGATCAGAAGGGGACAATGAACGGCACAGAGTGATCAGAAGGGGACAAGGAATGGCACATGAGTGATCATGAGTGATTTTCAACAATAAATGTGTACTGTAGTCTTCTTCATTGAAAAAAAAGACATCCCCCCTGAAAATAAGACCTGAGGCATATTTTGGCATTTCAAAAAATATAAGACAGTGCCTTATCATAGGGGAAACAGGGTATAAAGACAGGCGATTCCCGGTGATAACA
Organism: Pyxicephalus adspersus; assembly: GCF_032062135.1. Lineage (NCBI taxonomy): Eukaryota > Metazoa > Chordata > Amphibia > Anura > Pyxicephalidae > Pyxicephalus > Pyxicephalus adspersus. The sequence goes on from NC_092869.1 coordinate 4,922,572, forward strand.
GAGGCTGCAGGCCGGTGGAAATCTGAACACGGCTGCAATTGGCCCCTGGGCCGGACTTTGCACATACCTGGAGTAGAGAATACAAGTGAATAACGGCAATCCACGATAGTTGTATAAACGGCACTTTACAAAGTACAGCTAACAGAACATCCAATCAGCATGTGTTCCTGACTCCTAAACATTAATTTTTTGTATGCTAATAATCTGTGTAGGCAACGCGGGACAACTCAGCCGTTCTGTGGTTGGAAGAAATCCAGCAGGGGGTATCCCAAGCGAATCAAGAAAATGCCAGAGCCCGAAAAAGTGAGTGAAACCTAACTACAAATAAGGAATGGTTATGTGAATGTGAGAGGATTCATGTGAAGGATTTCCTGCAACCAATAGATTGTGATGTACAAGTGTCAGTCAAAGGTGTGCATTAGACAGACTGATATTGTAAGATGATACTAAGCTCAGGAAAATATGGAACAGCTAAAATGTAAAAATGGAGAAGCATTGCTCTTCATTGCTCTTCTTTCCTCAGCCTATAAATTGATTTGATTGTCGTTTTAGTGGCCCTGGGAATAGCGGCCATTAATCAGGCCATCAAGGAAGGGAAGGCGTCTCAGACCCTGCGTGTCCTCCGGAATCCCGATGCCATGTTGTGCGGGGTGGTGACAGACTGCGCTGATGCCTATCAAGGAGAACTAAGCGGCATCATGAACTCAAAGAAAAAAAGAGGTACAGAAAATAGGGAATGCAAATGTGTTTAAAGGAGACATGCTTACAGGAGGAGAAGGGAGCAGAGGGATGACCTGATCACTCTGCTGCAGTTGAGCGATAAAACTTCTATCCACCCCTGCCCTGTCCTCTGAAGGTCCTGTGAAGGCGTGGTATCAAAATGATAGGGATTTCTCTCTGCTGTCTTGTTTGATCAGCATGTGCTTTGTCGCGACATCTGCACGCAGCCCATCTGATTGGCTCTTAGTGCTGGCCCTGTCTTAGCCAATCAGGTTGATGGGTTACAAATGTCATTTGTATGGAATATATATCTGTACTGTGTTTATTATCTCCGCATGCCATTCAACTTACACTTAGAGCATTCCCATCCAGTGTTACAGTATCTGCAGCTTCCTTTTTTTTGTTTTCTCTCTCTCATTATTGTCCCCTTGTGTGTGTCAATGTAACATGCAGGTGATGCCAAAAATTATTGGGTGAGACACAAGGTAAAAGAGAGAGGAGATTACTTCTTCCATCTGCGCACATTCGAGGGCACCTGGGATCCGCCGGCAGACTTCAATCCCAGCACCACCCATCTGTCCCGAGATGAGATCCAAGTGAGCACCCTGAATAGTAATACATTGGCCCCCTGAGTGATTTTTGTCATCCATTCTTCACCTCATCTGGCCCCCAATAAACTACGCGGAATACACTTGACTGACCTAAAATTATTTTGTACTTTGCAGTCGGTGATCACCAGCGTGACGAGCGGCTTCCAGCGGGAGAAGCAATGGCAGGCCAATACAGACATCCTGGTGAAGCTGCAAGCTCACATGAGAGGTTATCTGGTCCGAAGGGCCTTCTCCGAGCGGCTGCACCTGCTGCATAAACAAGTGCCGGCGGTCACCCTCATACAGGTATGCAGTGCCCTTGTAGTAAAGGCTGTCAGGCAATAAATCATTTATATTCCAAAGCTTATTCAGACCAATGGATATCCAATACAATGTTAAATCCAGAGCTGGGTGGGAAGAAGCTGTAGGTGAGGGGTGGCCCCCTGTATTGTCACCCAACTTTTCAGTATCAACCCTAAAACAGCCGGATGGTTACTGAAAAGTGCCGGGTGGTGCGCCCAGCTAAAAGGGTCTGGGGAGAACACTGGAATAATAGCTCAGTATTCTCAGCAATTCTTTAAATCGGTGTTTTAACCGCATCCACCATCAATTTGGAGGAGATTGAGATTGTCACCAGTCTGCTTCAGACCGGAGGAAGAAATTCCTCAGTTGCCTCTCTTCTATTGAAATTCAGATTGTACATTGTATCTGTAGCCAGGTATGAGAGGCTGCAGCAGGGGCTGAGCTTTGTCAGACATTTGTAGACTACACCAGGATTGGTCATTTCTGAGCCAACGTCCAAGTTCCTGAAGTTATTGGGGACCTTGGATGATGCCTGGACAAAGATGGTTCAATCCCAAAAGTACTGAGATCTGCTGAGGATTTTGCACTTAATAAACCAATACGATATTTTCAGTAGCATCCTGTTATGGTGTTTTATGTGCACACAGGCGCACTGGCGAGGCTACCGGCAGCGACGAGCTTATCTCCAGAGACTAAACTATTTATACCGGAATGTTCGAGCTGTCATTAAGGTAAAAGATGTGATTAGACCTCTGTAATGTACTTAAGATCCTCTATATTGCTATAGCTTGTTGTAATTTCTCCTCTGTCTCCAATCAGATCCAGTCATTTGTCAGAATGTGGCTCGTCCGCAAGAGGTATCTCCAGAGGCTTCGCTACTTTCGTCGGAATGTGAGTTGTCTAAATCTTTCAGCTTGTGGATGTTAAAGTATACGGAGGGGCTGTGTAGGAGGAGCTACATGAACAATTTATTCAGGTTCTCAGGTTAGCAAGGCTGGGTCCAAGGACTAATATGGGTCTTCTTTGCAGATCGCTAGTGTGATTAAAATCCAAGCCTTCTTCCGAGCCAGCAAAGCCAGAGGAGACTACAGGATGCTGGGTAAGGGCCCCTCTGCTATGTTTATCAATTGACGTTGAAGAATTTGTATATTCCATACCAATCATTTAATAAGTTTACATCCAAGCCCTCTTGGTAGCCTCTTTCATTGTGGAGCAATTGATCCTCATGTCCAACTTCCCATCAGATACATTTCACGACTCTAATCAAATCAGGTGAAACGCATCAGTCATGGTGTCTGTAATATACCATTTTTTTTTTCCTCGCAGTTCACGCTAAGAACCCCCCACTCTGCGTTCTGCGCAAATTCGCCCACCTGATGGAGCAGAGCGAAAGGGATTTCTGGGAGGAGAGAGAGGTCATGAAGCTGCGTGAGGAGGTGGTGAAGAAAATCCGATCGAACCAACGCCTAGAGAATGACCTCAACCTAATGGATATTAAGATCGGACTTCTGGTGAAGAACAGGATCACCTTACAGGTAGGTGGGGCCTCTAGCCCATGTGTAGAGAAGGTGTGTGAATGCCTGAAGCCTTGTCCTGATGCTGGAAGCAACCTGGCAGAGACACAGTCGCTAGATGGGCAGACCATACCGGACACCTGCCTCTACTGCCCCACTGAGTCCATGGCAAGAGCAGTAAGGTGTCGCTGTGTGGCTCCTCCCTTATGGTGGGATTCTGCTTGCAGGTTCACTTTTAAGTGTCCATGATCAGCCCGGTCATTATTGGAGAAGTGGACAGGTGAGGTTTCTGCTGTCAAAGCTGAGCTGCACATGTGCAGTGTCGGCTTTGGTAGCCAGGAAAATCTACAATCCCGGATTCCCTTGTGTGTGCCAGGGATGAATGAACTCCCATGCGCCTGCACCTAGGTAGGACACTCGGGTTTAGTTCCACTTATATATATTTTCAATGTCTTGCTTCTATAATAAATGTTTATTCTGGCAATGGTGAAAGCTAATTTTCTAAAGGGAGAGTGAAGTGCACTTCAAAAAATGCATATTTAAATTTTTTTTTTCTTCATATATTTAACATTCCTACTACCACTGTATGGCTCTCTAACGATCCTGTCTCGGCCTTCAGTAATATTGCTATGTGAAAAGTTCTATGTGATATTTTTTTTGTACAGGAAGTGGTTTCCCACTGCAAGAAGCTGACCAAGAAGAACAAGGAACAGCTGTCAGACCTGATGGCCATTGATAAGCAGAAGGGGTTAAAGTCTCTGAGCAGAGAGAAGCGTCAGAAGCTGGAAGCTTACCAGCACCTGTTCTACCTGCTACAGGTGAGCAAAACCCTTCCCCCTCCGCATCAGCCTTCTCTGTGCAGGTGGGTACTATGGCACTATTATAAACGAGAGCAGAAGCTATAAGAAAAGAAATTTGAATTGGTTACCGGATGTAGAGCACTCTTGGAAAGCAAAATCAATGTGAAAATCGGTGAATTAAGCAAATTGGCGGGCTTTGACACCAAAGTCTTTGGGATCTGTAAAGCATTGTCAACTTTTATGTTGTTTTTAAGTACAAAAGTAAGATCAATTTTTATTTGCATTACTTGCAATATATACTTCATCTGCAATGATTGGAGTTGCCTTTTTAATACATCTTTTAGTGTGTGGCCAGCCTTCCCCTCACTTCTCATGCATGTCTGTGTCCCGTTTTTAGACTAATCCGGAATATATGGCCAGATTGATCTTCCAGATGCCACAGAACAAATCCACCAAATTCATGGAGTCTGTAACCTTCACCTTGTATAACTACGCCTCCAACCGCAGGGAAGCCTACCTGCTGCTCAAGTTATTCCGCACGGCCCTGCAGGAAGAGATAAAGTAAGAAATCAGAAGGGGGTGGGAGCACTCTGGTGACATTTATTCCCCAGCATACATCATCTAATGTTTTTTTGTTATGCTCAGCTCTAAGGTTGACAGAATACAAGATATCATAACTGGAAACCCAACCGTTATACGTTTACTGGTCAGCTTTTACCGCAGTGCCCGGGGGCAGAATGCCCTGCGACAAATTCTCGGCAACGTGGTGAAGGAAGTTCTGCAGGACAAAGCCATCAACATTCGGATCAACCCAGTGGAGATCTACAAATGCTGGGTCAATCAAGTGGAGACGCAGACAGGAAAGAAGAGGTGAGGGGAGGAATTTTCTACTTCCCTCACTGAAAAGCCGTAAAGCCATTATATTTTCTTAGCTTTCATCAAAAACTGATAATAACTCTCTGAAGTCATTCTTTCCTAGGCCAACCTTTCTATATATACATACATATACATCACAAATTATTGGCTGTGACTCTAAAAAAAAAAGTAAAAGAGCAGATCTGTTTTGTAATTGCTAAATATGAAATGACCCCTCTTCTTCATCACCTTGCAGCACACTTCCATATGACGTCACTCCTGAACAGGCCCTCACTCACTCCGAGGTTCAAAGACGTCTGGACATTTCTATCCGTAACCTCATTGCCGTGACGGACAAGTTTTTCTCCACCATCTTTGCCAACGTTGATCAGATCCCGTAAGTACTTTGACATCTTGATGGCCATAATATTTGTACTGCGGGAGGTCAGCTGGGGTGCCTTGTGTACCGCCGGAGGTCAGCTGGGTGCAGCTGATGATTTGCCTCAAGGCCTCAATATTTATGAAGTTCATTTTTTCTATATTATATCTGTAAATACCAGTCATGACTTTTAAGTTCTTCTTTCTTTCTGTTTTTAATACAATCATCCTTGCAGCTATGGGATGCGCTACGTAGGAAAGGTCTTGAAGCAATCTCTAAGTCGGAAGTTCCCGAAGGCCAGAGAAGAAGACATTCATAAGGTAAAGGTCAGGCTTGGTCCCCTGTACTGAAAACAAAAGTTTATTTTCTGGTTATAAATTGGAAATTTAAAGCAAAGACTTATACAGAACAAAGCAACAGATCCTCATTGATCCTTCACTTCCTCAGCAGCACGTGCTCACTTGTCGTTCCATCTTCCATTGTTCTTATCAGCCACTAAGAGCAAAGAAAATGCCTGCAACTTCCAGGTAGAAATGAGCACGCAAACAGTAATACTCAAAGCACATCTTCAGCTGCCCTGCACCTACTTTTTGTTAGAAATTCCTAAAATATATACATTAATTCCAACGATCTTCTGCTTAGTCCAATGACATAACAGGTCCTCCCTCATCCCCTCCAGCGGAGGGTGGTCCTTATTGTATATGCAGTTCTCCACTCCATGTAAGCTCCAACTTGGTATTCTTCCAGAATTTTTTTTTAAACTGGGTGGGAAGAAATTATAGGCAGATGGCAGCCCCGGTATTGTGACCCAACTATTTAGTAACCACCCAAACACAGCCGGTTGTATAGTGAAAAGTGCCGGGTGTTGTGCCCAGCTAAAAGGGGCTGGGAAGAACACTGTACCTGGAGAAACTTATAACCCCCACAGAGCATTATTTCCTTATTTCTAGCGGCAGGGGGCAAAGAAATGGCGAGTATGTGCAACTGGTGGGATGAACATTTCTACTTTGTTCTTGGGCAAAGCACTAATCGGATTTACAACAATGTTTAATTTCCATTTAGACCCAGCTTTGCTTTAGTTTTGCATTCCCACACAAGTTTATGGGAATTCAAATATGTTATAAGAGAGAAAAAAAATCAATTGAACTTATCAATGGATTTGGAATTCTTTCAGAAGCATAAAACTGATGACATAACCTTAAAGTGGATCTTTTTTTACTTAAATATTCTGGTGGTTATTTCTTATGTACGAGGGGGTGCTGAAGAGTTATGAAATAACACATTTATTCAACATATTTCCCCTGAGACTGATGCATCTGGTACAGCGTAGTTGCAGCTTTTCTAGACCGTTCAAATAAAAGTTCTTTGGTTGGGCCTCAAACCAGCTCTCAGCAGCATCTTTGATGTCAGAAATGTCCTCAAAGCGTTGCCCCTTCAGGTGTTTCTTCACATTCAGGAACAGATATTAGTCCGAAGGGGCCAGGTCAGGTGAGTAGGGGGGATGGTGGACCAATAGGAAACCCAGGGTGTTCAATTTGGCAGCCACAATGTTGGACGTGTGCGCAGGTGCATTGTCCTGTAAAAAAAGGATCCCTTTGGTCAAAATTCCTCTGTGTTTCGTCTTAATTGCCTCCTTCAGCTGGTCCAGGAGGTTAGCAAAATACTGCCCGGTGATACTAGAGCCCTGAGGTAGGTAGTCCACCAACAGAATACCCTCTTTGTCCCATAAAAACAGGCGCCATTACTTTTTTGGCTGATTTCCGGGTTTGGAACTTCTTCGGCTGCGGGGAGCCGCTGTGGTGCCATTCCTTTGACTGTTCCCTGGTTTCAGGATCATAGATGTGGAGCCAGGTTTCATCCTCAGTCACTAACCTAGCCAAAAAGTCCTGTGCAGCTTCAAAATGAGCCAAAACGGCTTTGGATGCTTCAACTTGTTCCTTCTTCTGATCACTGTTCAAACATTTCGGCACTCACTTCGCTGAAAGCTTGCACATGTCTAGGATAGGGGTGATAACAAACCCAACACGCTCCCGTGAGATGTCAAGTATCTGGGCCATCTTTTTTGAGGATATTCGCCGGTCCTCAATAATCAGCTCATGGACAGCATCGCAGGATGCCGGGTCAGTTGAGGTTGGGGGGCACCCAGTGTGGGGCTCATCTTCAACAGGGAAATGCCCAGTCTTGAAACGAGATATCCAGGTTTTGACAGTGCTGTAGGAAGGAAACTTCTCCCCCAGTGTTTGTGACATCTCCAACAACCTGAAACTTGCTTGTGCCTCTGCCATCACAGCTTATCACTAAAAGAAAAAACAGTTTGAAGAATCGCAAAGACCTGATATTTGCACAGTTACATACTATGACATTAGGCTGTCATATGCCCCCACATTCATTTTCTATTTCATCTGGAAAGGGGCAAAGCCAGAAACTTCTCAGCACCCTCTCATATGTCAAGGCGTTTATTGTTTTTACTAAACTTCCTTTTAGATTGTTGGGAATCTGCTCTATTATCGCTTCATGAATCCGGCGGTGGTGGCCCCGGATGCTTTTGATATAGTGGACATCTCTGCTGGAGGGGCGATTCATCCAGACCAGAGGCGAACCCTGGGCTCCATCGCCAAGGTCCTCCAGCATGCTGCCGCCAATAAGATGTTTGAGGAGTCCCATCTCGGCCTAGTCAACCAATATCTACAGGAGACTCACTGGAAGTTACTTCTCCCCCAGTGTTTGTGATATCCCAGTGTGAATGTCCTTTGCTGACTTTCCCTGGAGAAACAAAAACTTCATGACGGCCCGTATCTCCAACAACCTGAATCTTGCTTGTGCCTCTGCCATCACGGCTTCTCACTAAAAGAAAAAACAGTTATAAGAATCGCAAAGACCTGATATTTGCACAGTTACATACTATGACATTAGACTGTCATATCCCCCCACACTCATTTTTATATTTCACCTGGAAAGGGGCAAAGCCAGGAACTTCTCAGCACCCCCTCATATGTTAAGGCGTTTATTGTTTTTACTAAACTTCCTTTTAGATTGTTGGGAATCTGCTCTATTATCGCTTCATGAATCCGGCGGTGGTGGCCCCAGATGCTTTTGATATAGTGGACATCTCTGCTGGAGGGGCGATTCATCCAGACCAGAGGCGAACCCTGGGCTCCATTGCCAAGGTCCTCCAGCATGCTGCCGCCAATAAGATGTTTGAGGAGTCCCATCTCGGCCTAGTCAACCAATATCTACAGGAGACTCACTGGAAGTT
>NC_092869.1:4931527-4950176 GCF_032062135.1 Pyxicephalus adspersus
CTGGCTCAGCTTCGGAAATTGGAGATATCGCTCACCCTTACCAATAAGTTTGATATGATTGAATCAAATGCAGAGGAGATGGACACCCACAGCCTCTTACTCAGGTGATAAGCAGGACTACCTCTCCATGTTCACGTTCAGTGTGTATTATAAATGTTTAATATCCTATTATTTTGCATGTTCAAAAATTGGCAATTGCTGGAATGCAGAATATGCAATTTTATATATATGTGTGAATTTTTATTAATGCAGTCATGTATGACAAGGAAAGTGGTCAGACACCACAACCAATCAACAAATGGCATTGTTAGCCCAGTGGCACATTAGGTATGTCAGATGACACATTTTTGGGTGACAATCACGTAGTGAGTGGTCAGATGTACATCCACAGGGTGTGATTCGAATTGTTCCACGGATTTTACATAATTCAACTTTTCAAGAAAAAAAAAAAGTTCCATGTCCCCTGCTACCTATTTTTCTGAGAGTGCAAACAGCTGGTCCTCTGCTGCAGCTTGTGCCTACGCTGAACCATTCCCTTTGCAATATCATCTCACTGCTGCAGTTCTGGAGCCTATGAGGACTCCTTCGCTAAGAAGTGTGACAACTTTGAATTTAGGTGATTGTGTTGGACATTGTGTTATTCCCTATACCCTTTTTTAATGTACATGGTGATTCCTAGAAAGACCTAAAAACTGGACTAGTAACCAGTGCAAAATCCGTCTATCAACTTTTTATATATTTTTTTCTTTTTTACAGTAGTTTTAAACATTTGCATTATGCAGGGTGAGGGAATTTGGGTTATCTGGTACCTTATGTACTAAATCCATTTTCTTTTTGTACAGCACCAAGCACATGCTGCTGGACATCATTCAGTCCCAGCCTGGGGACTCCCTACCAGAGCTCCTTCACATCTCAGCCTCTGCACAGCAGGTACAGTCCCTCTTTTTAATTCCTTGTACATTATGAGCTGATAAAATAATCTCTATACTTGCTATCCTTTTCCTTGCCTTGACTGCAAGCAAAAAAAGTTATGTAGCTGCATTAATTGCTCCAATGCTATCCCATGACGTGATCACTTGCTCCGGCTCTCAGTAGTGACCAATATTGGTGGAAGAACAAAAGAAATGTAGGTACCAAACAATAAAGCAAACTTGTCGCTTTGCCCTGTTAACCCAGAAAATGAACCATTTCGAAAGTAGGTTTTTGTGTATAGTGGCCTCGATATGCAAGGATAGTGTTCACACAAGGTGACTTCTAACATGTGACTTCTCCCCTGAGCAGGAAGCCACACACTACCACCTAATGCACCAACGGGCCCTGAGAGACGCGCAGACTCCTGAGAAGATGAAGCGCCATCGCTCCCTGCTGGGAAACAACCAGCTATCTATGGAGGAGAAGAAACGTAAGATTATCCGCAACCTGCGAAAGCTGGAGAGCCTGGGATTGGTGTCTTCCAACAACCAGTATCAAGATATCATCGCAATGATTGCTAAGGTAATGTGAGCAACATCCCTAGGTCATCTTATGAAGCCTCTGAGTTTAAACAATGCTCAACAGCAGTTTCAGGGGGTATAAGCCCCAGTAGGGTCATCGTTTGCAGGGTTTTTTTCTAAGATGGTCAGTATAGACGGGCCAGGGGCATTTAGGAGGGTGAGATGATGCCGGATTTTTTCCAGCAAGTGAATGACGCGGGCTCGGTGAAATCCCAATAAGCAGGAAAGGAGCCTTTTGGTGAATCTTGAAATTTTTCTTTGATACAGGACATCCGGAACCAGAGACGGTACCGCCAACACCGGAAGGCTGAGCTGGTGAAACTACGGCAAACAATGCAGAGGCTGCACTGCAAGACAGCTTTCCACGAGGAGCAGGTAGACTTCTACAATCAGTACATCAAGACTTGCCTGGATAACTTGGCTGCCAACCAAAAGTAAGTTTGAGGTCCACAGTACCGACCGTCATAAGCCCACGTGGCCCGGAGATTAGAGCTCGTGTATAGAAAGGCCACATAATGCAGCCACTTGCATGACATTTCCAATATTCTTTTGCTGAATTGAACAGAGGTGTACATTAGTCCGGCTTCACCTGCCTTCCATATCTCTGCCTACTTCTCAATCCTATTCGTGTTTATCTGTCTGTGTTGTGGGGGTAAAAGTGCTTTATGTGATTCGACTGTCATTTCTTCTCCCAGAGCTGCTGGGAAAAAGAAGCAAAACGCTTTGAGTTACACTGCAACCAGACTACACGAGAAGGGCGTATTGCTGGAGATCGAGGACCTTCCCTTCAGCCAGTGAGTATTTTGTATCACCTGCCGTAACCCTAGGGGCAAGCACTTACCCAACCCTAGGTCCTCACCCCCTAAATAAATGTCAAGGGCATAGTTTGTTTACATTCTTTGCGTTACAATTCCCTTTTCCTTATAATAAACTACTGGGCTGCTGATCTTCTGCAGTCACTTCCTGTTTAAATCCTCCACCAATGGCTGTACAGCATTTCTCAGTGTGGGGTTCAGCATGGTGACCACAGTTAACCACTCCTGCCTAGGACTATATCACTTGGATGACAACCCAGGAACATGATTCACCAATTAGGATGGAGTATTCTCATTACAAGAAGTAACTGGCAGAATGGAATGATTTAATAAACGCTGGTGATGTAAAAACTGTCTTTAAAAATGACATGAAAGCAAAGAATTTAGGGATTGTTGGATGATCTAAAATTCTGGTAAGATCCTAATTCTTGTATAACTGCTTTGTTTTTTAGATTCCGTAATGTTATTTTCGAGATAACCCCCTGCGAAGAGGCGGGAAAGTTTCAAGTGAAAACAAAATTCTTGGGGGTCGACATGGAGAAGTTTCAGCTCAACTATCAGGTCAGTTGTGTAGCCACTAGAGGGAGCTAGTCAATCAGGCCTGAGGGGCGGCCACTGCAGGGAGCTAGTTGATCAGATTGGTGGTATGGCCACTAGGGGGAGCTAGTCGATCAGGTCGGAGGTGCAATCACTAGAGGGAGCTAGTTGATCAGGTTGAACGTGCGGCCCACTGCAAGGTCGAAGGTATGGCCAAGTAGGGAAGCTGTTTGAACAAGTTGGTGGTATGGTCACTAGAGGGAGCCAGTTGATCAGGTTGGAGGTTTGGTCACTAGAGGGAGCTTGTCGATCAGGTTGGAGGTTCGGTCACTAGAGGGAGCTAGTTGATCAGGTTGGATGTGGGGCCCACTGCAGGGAGCTGTTCGATAAGGTTGAAGGTATGGCCAAGTAGGGAAGCTATTTGAACAAGTTGGTGGTATGGTCACTAGAGGGAGCTAGTCGATCAGGTTGGAGGTTCGGTCACTAGAGGGGGCTAGTCGATCAGGTTGGAGGTTCGGTCACTAGAAGGAGCTTGTCGATCAGGTTGGAGGTGTGACCATGGCTTGGCTGCATACTTTCCCAAAAGAAGTGACTCATCTACTGTCAAACCGGTGCACCGCATTCTTAGACATCATGGTCTGGCGCAATAATACGCATCAAAGACGCTCACTCTTGCGTTTCCTTTCCCTAGGACCTCCTCCAGCTGCAATATGAAGGAGTGGCCGTCATGAAGATGTTTGACAAGGCAAAAGTCAACGTCAATCTGCTCATCTTCCTCTTGAACAAAAAGTTCTTCCGAAACTGATAATCTTCAAGCCCCGAAGGGCCCGGCACTTGGAGGGCCACCACTCCAGCTGCTCTATACTGTACTCTTGCATGGACTTGCTGGCTGACGACCGCCCTCTAGTGGGAAAATAGCAAAATGCAGTTATATCTGCTTTCATAGCCTGAATGCCAAAAAGCTTTCCTAACCTTCTAACATCTAATATCAAAAACACTACGACTGACTTTTTTTTTAGATTGCTGCCAAGCTGGGTGTGCTGATTTTTTGCATTTCACTTTCACCATAAGGCTTTATCTGCACTTTTTGCATTACGGTCTTGGCTGTTTTGTTTTTTTTCAAGATCTCGCTATTGCTATGAGAACCGGAAAAAAATCGCCATTCTTGTATGAAAATAGCAGATCTGAATAATGACTTAAGTATTACTTTGGAATTTGTATGTTTAAATTATTTTTGGTTTTTATGTGCTTCCAGCTGTCGTTCTGTTTGTGTCTCTGTTATCGTTGTGTGTATTTATCGTCTTTTTAATACCTCCACTATTAAATAAAACATGATAAATAAATCTTCCTCTTTTTGATGTCTAGACCTGGTTGTGGATATAGCTTGGTGTTCATGTAGAACAGGGGTGTCAAACTCTGGCCCGAGGCCCAAACCTGGCCCTCAAGGTCCTTGTTTTTGGCCCCCCCAAAGAATTCCGAAAATGAACTACATCCGGCCCCCCCGCGTTACCACATCACATCATTATTTTTAATACGTGCAATACATAGACATTATTACTGTACACCCATCATGTGACACAAAGCCTAGGCAATGATCACATGGTGCCTGACTACCAAGGACATTGTGTTTGTTTCAATCCATTAAAGACTGCATAGTGTAATATTTAGTGTCAGACAAACAATGAGGATGAACAACACAGCCTGCATAGATAGATAGAAATTAGTCTTTTCAACCCTAAAGTGTGTGTAGAGGGGTTTGTTATTGTTAGTTATGGATGAAGTAGTAAACTTCCTTAATTTTTTCAATAAATTTCATGTTTGGCCCCCAACTTGGTTCAAGTTTTTAACTTCGGCCCTCTGTCTATTTGAGATTGACACCCCTGATGTAGAAGGTAAAGCATTCATCCTTGTGGACGAAATAACACTTGGTGTCGCTAGGTTTGAAGATGTCATATTTATTATATTCATTAGACAAATAAATACAATATTTGAGTCATTTGGAAAAACTTACACAGGTACAAAATAGCAAAGCTGTATTTTAGGTTTGCTTTGCGTCATTCGGGTAAATTTTCCTGTCAGCAGTGAAGTTTATTGTGTGCGTAGTGAGATTATTACACCATCTGGAGGATGATATTGTGTTTAAAAGCTTCACAAATATGTTTTCTGCCCTTTAACAGAATGTGTAAGAATAAGCAATTGTTCTGCAATGTGTTGGAATTATTATTATTATCCAGTATTTATATAGCACCGACATATTATGCAGCACTGTACAAAGTCCATAGTTGGCTGTCCCCCACAATCTAATGTCCCTACCATAGTCATAGGTCAGTAACACAGCCTAAGGACAATTTGAGGGGAAGCCAATTACCCTAACTGCATGTTTGGGGGATGTGGGAGGAAACCCACACAAACACGGGGAGAACCTGCAAACTCCATGCAGATAGTGTCCTGGCTACCCCTTCCTTCCTTCGTTATTGAGTCTCTGGTACCCATGACCCTAATGCTGAACGTCCTTTCTTGGACCTCTGAGGGTGTCCAGTGATTTTAGTCATTGCACATATATAAGTACATTTATCTGCACCCCCCATTTCCAAAGTGCCACCTACTCAGGACATCCAGGTACAGAGATCTATTCAATGCTGCCTAGCGCACCTCCAATCCGTGCTGATGTCAGGTCAGAAAAAGAAGTGTGGGAAGGGCAGGAACAGAAAAAAGAGTAAGAAAAGGGGAAAAAGAAAAATAAATGGAAAAAATTAAAAGGATTACCTCACTTTATGGATGCGAGGGAGGGATGAGATAGGACAGCAAGGGAAATAAAAAAAGGTTTAGCTCGTAGCTTGAAAGGAAAGGAATGGAGAAAAAGTGTGATCGGGACAGAAATGGCAAAAGAAAAAGAAAAGGTAAATAGGTTTGGCTTAGTTTAGGGAATGAAGAAAATGGTGCATGGGAGGGGAAAAAGTACATGAAAATAAAGTAAAAAAAGAAAATATTAGATTTAGAGGTGAGCGGGAAGAATGGGAAGGGGACCGGAACATGTAAAAGGTTTAGTTTAGCTTAAAGGTGGGATAGCAAGATGAGAGCAAAAGAAAAGTGTCATATTTGTAATTTTTCTCCCCTAGGCCGGCTACCTTGCGCCGCCCCCTCTCCCCTGTAACTGCCTTGAAATAAGTTTTATAAATCTTTGTTCAGACTGACATGAGGTTGCATTGCAGTTATCACTTCTTCATGCTGGGGAACTGCTGCAACGTGTAGCTCCTCCCAGCGGCAGTTCCATAGAAAATGGATGAGGGCAGCAGTGAGCAGTTCAGTACTGCAAAAGGAGAGAGAGAGACAGAAGAAAAGAGAGCGTTAAAGAGGGGTATAGAGAGAGGGGGAGAGGAAAAGAAAGAGACAGAGAGTTAAAGAAAGGTAAAGGAGGCGGGGGAAGAAAGTGAGAAAGAAAAAGGAAACCAGCGCTCTTACCAGTAATAATCCGGTCACATAAAACTCACTATGTCACAGTTCTTCTATATGACAGAGGTGGAGCATTCTGTACCTGTCAAAACAATGTAGTTGCATGGCCTACGTTCGCCCCCTAGTGGTCATGCTTCCTTAGGTCGCAACCTGGGTGGCCTATTCAGAAATTCAGCCCTGTAGATGGATATATATGAATGAGTTATTCAGATTCCTTTATTCTTTTGTTTATTGATTAGCTAAATTAATGAGATAGGAAGAAAGGAAGGGGTAGAGGAAAAAAAAGAAAGGAGAAAGGGAATAAAGGATTTGGGTAGAAAGTAAGGAGGGTTTAAAAGAAGGAAAAAAGGAGTACTAGAAGTAAGAATAAGAGAAAAGGAAGTACGAAAGAAGGGAAAAGGGGAAAGGGAGGAAGGACAGAAGGAAGGGAGAACCCACAAGATACCTGAACAAGCTGTGACTATGCAGATTCTCAGCCAGTGACTGGACTGTGAAAGGAGAAGCAGCTCAATGATGAGCTCACCGATCTGTCAGTTTGCTCTGTCCTATCAGCACAATAACTGATTGGCTTCTTGAACTGCTTCTTCTGTTCACACTCCAACCTTGCTGTACATGATCTTCACAAGGTCAATATATAAATGATTACAGAACTGCATTCATTTGTATCTGGCAAGTAGTGTTTGATCAATGCACCATTAATACCTTAAAGCGCTACTAAACCCGCTGTCCCCACCTGTCCCCATTCTGCTGCAGGGTGCCATCACCTTCTTCCTCTTTTGGATGATCTTTGGTCATTTTGATTGGCTGGGCTGGGGCAACTCCCATGCAGCTCATTCCCGGCATGCGCAGGTATTCGATGCACGTGTGCACCAGAGCGATCAGGCGGCAGGAAGGATTAATGACTGAATTAAAAAAAAGCCCACGTCTGGCGTTCTCCTTGCCCCAGTCAATGACTTATTACTATGATCACAAGCCTGCTTCTCCTAGTCTAGGGGCCCTGATGTGGCCCCAGGATTACAGGCCGCAACCACTGCCGCCATTGTACTGTAGGGTGGTGGTGGTGGTGGTGGTGGGGGGGTTGTGTCTTTTATGGTTTCCGGCATTCCGTCCCTCGTTCACTTTCTGCTTATTCACACTTCTAAAATAAGCGTATTGTTCTATCAGGGCAGAGTCGTGGCCCTATTGATAACCTTCCAGCGTGTACACTTCCTTCTCAGGACTCTCTGAAAGCATTTTGTTCTGCACACAAAGTGAAACCTTTTTTTTTTTTCCATTCCAAAAACTCCTACTGTGCATAGAAGACCTAAAAATATCCGGGTGCTATAAATAGCTTGAGGTCTAGACGGCTCCCAGCTCTCCCTAATAGAAGTTTTTTCTTTTCTTGATTTCCAGCTTGCAGAAAATAATTCCACCGCAGGGTGGTAGAGAACTCCAGCACATGAGGAGATGGCGGGGAAACAGCGATTTCACTTAATGATATTTGGTTTGTTATGTGTGCTGCGTATTATAACGCTTTCAATGTTTATTATCTTTGTTTCCACTTTGCAGCAATTTTATGCCTAAATGTATTCCAGCAATGGCTGTGGGGGGGGGATACGGCTACTCTTATTCTCTATCTGGTGTCCATGTGACACGGTGACAACACAAGTGCACGATGGCAGGATAGGGAAGGAGCGTTGTCACCCTATAACCAGGGCTGGATTTGTGCTTTTTTTTTCTCCCCCTAGGCCATCCACCTTTTGCTGCACTTTCCTTCCCCAGGGTCCTAAGGTCTGAGTGCGCCCCCTAGGGGTCTTGCCACTGTAGGCTATGATCCGATTCCCCTATTCAGAAATCTGACTCTGCCTATAACAGACCTTACTCTTTTAAGTAAATCCTTTACTGACCTGCATTAAAAAAAGTACACAGGCTTCTTCTGGCCATTCCTGAAAATGCCAGTTGCCTGACTGCTTTGGCTTTTCAGATTACCTTTGCTTTACCCAATTTTTTTCCATCCATATAAGGAAGGGCTGTCAAATTCAAATACACAGTGGGCCAAAATTAAAAACTTAGACAAAGTCATGGGCTAACCTTGAAATTTATTAAAAAAATTTAGAACATTTTTCCTTCTCATTAGATATAAACCCTTTTCATATGGAAGCAAAGAGGTTTTGCGTCACATTCAATCTGGGACAAGCTTATATTAGCTTCTGAGTTAAATGTCAATGGTAACCTTTTTGCACAGGCTATCAAGGGATTCCTTTGGGAGCCAACAAAAAGGACGTTGGGGGCCAGATTTTGACTCCCCTGATGTAGGGTATCCATGTAGGAATTGATCCTTGACAAAACCACTGAGCACATGTATACACATTCCCATTTCTGCCCATAGGGCTCCACTAGGCCTACAGGGAACTGGAAGACCCCCATGACTAAACTATGTCCATATACCGGTTCTCTAAATAAGTCAATCCAAGGCATAAAAATGGAGGACGTGTCTTTCCAGGATGAGCTGAGGTTAACCTTCACAATCTCCCTGGAAACGTTTTCAACGTGCCGGATGAGGTCAACGAACCGCAGTGTGGTTTCATTCCAAAACCTGCTTTCCTTGGCCTTGTACCTCAGGAAAATAAAGAAACATATTTTTAGAAATCTCCATTTATTTCCACCCTCCAATAAAAGGATCAAATGTATTTGGCTGGCAGTGGACATCATATATTAGTGGTTGCCTAAACCCATGGGAGTGTGCCTTCTATTACCCTGTGATTACCAGGACAAGATAGATGCTCATCTGTTGCCCATCTGCATGGGATTTATGGTTGTGGCTGGCCTGGGCAGGGGAAAACAAAATGGCACCCCTGTAGCTACTATCGCGATGTGCCCAGCTTCTACCCTATGTCACGGCCATATTTCCTAAATGGTGGTGCCCAATTGGTAGTGGATCAGGACATTCACGCATGGCACATGAAGATAAGTTTTCTTAAAAGGGCAATAGTGTTATTGCCTTAGGGGCCCAAATTTCTTCTTAGACTCATGGTTTGAGTGTCCAACTCATGAGGTGGTTGAGATACAGTAACATGGTCACCAAAACAAACAGCGCTGATATGATATCCCTAAGAAGGCACCAAATTGTGGTAATAAATGGGCAAGTGAGACAATACGCAACTAACAGGTTGAGAGTTGGGACACAATCTGGCATCATACTAATATGTCAGTAATTACCCAGTCGAAATTGTGCCAATATATTGGAAGCCAGTGATCAATGGTGATAATATATGTCTACAAATAAGCAATCTTGACACTACATGGGCAGCTAACGGGCAATGGTGATAATATATGGCAACAAAAGGGCAATCTTAAGAATATGGGAGCAACAAATGAACACAGGTAGCAAACGAGAAAAAAGGTGGCAAGATATTTGGAACAAATGGGCAGTCTTGACAGCAAAACATCAGCAATCACGACAATACTTGGCAACAAATTGGCAAACATCCAAATACATGGCCAATAAATAGGCAAAGATGGCATTACATAGGCAACATAATAGACAATAGCGGCAATACTTAGGCAGCAAATGTGTGAAGGTTAAAATATATGGCAATCCTAACATTATGTGGGCAAAAATTGGCAACGGTAGCAATATCTGGGATACGAGAGAAAAAAATGAGGCAATGTCAATGGAAGAACTGGGGAAAAAATGGCAACAAACAGGCAATCTTAACAATATGGCGGCAACAAATGAGCAATGATAGGTATATCTGGGATACAAGAAAAAAAGTCAACATATGTGGAAAAAATGGACAGTTGTGACAATACTTGGCAACAAATTGACAAACTTACGAATACAGGGGCCAATATATGGGCAACGGTGGCATTACTTGGGCGACAAGCAATAGTGGCAATACCTGGGCAACAAATGTGCAAAGGTAATAATATATGGCAACATACAAGCACTCCTAACAATATGTGGGCAAAAAATGAATGGCAGCAATATCTGGTATATGAGAAAAATTGAGGCAACATATGTGGAATAAATGGGTAATATTGACAATATATGGACAGCAAATGGGTAATGATGATAAAATATGGCAATAATAACAATATGTGGGCAACAAATAAGCAATGGTAGTGATATCTGCGATACAAGAAAAAAAAAGAGTTAACATGTGGAAAAAATGGGCAGTTGTGACAATACACGGGCAACAAATGGGCAATCATGATAATATTTGGCAACAAATTGGCAATGGTGATAGGACAACAAACAGTCAATCTTAACAATATAGGGGGGGGGGGGTAATAAATGAACATTAGTAGAAATATCCAGGATACAGGACAAAAAAGGTGGCAAGATTTGTGACAAAAATGGGCAATCAAGACAATATAAGGGAAGCAAATGGGCAATGGTGAAAATATTTTGCAACAAATTGTTACAAAACTTGTGAATATATGGGCAACAAATGGGCTATGGTGGCAATACATGGGCAACCAATAGGCAATAGTGACAACTAATTAGGGCTTCACCTGTCAGCCCACAAAACCTGTAATCCTATTGGTCAGCAAGAGTCTCAGGGCGAAATATGGAGACTTTCCAGCTATGGAAACGTAACAATATGATTCTCTGATAATTTTCTTTTCCTATGAAATAAATTGATTTCACTAAACAAACAATTACAGAAGTTCTCTGACCACAACTCTAAATGTGTTATTTTTGTCAATGATGTTCACGGCCTGGTCTAAAAATAGCCATAGACTTCTTGTGTGATCAGTCACCACCACCCCTGACCCCCACGTCATCGACTCCTCTTCGGACCGTGTGACCACAACGTTCATTTTCTCTTCCCCATTCTTATTCTCAGAAAGTACCCCGGCGCTTGGTGCTCAAATACACAAACCAAAATGATAGTATTGAGAAAATAAAAAAACTTCCCATTTCTGTAGCACTGAGATCACATCATGAATGGACCATAATCTCTCCTTATATAGTCACAAAGCTTATTCACCGAGGAGTTGTGACAGGGTCACTTGAAAAGGTATCTGAGAAATGTAATATATTGCAGATTACCTCCCATTAGATGGTTCTGGTTCTGGGCTGTGAAAATCTCTGGACCGGATGGGCAGAGATCCAATCACATCCATAGGCATGTCAGACGGCTCTCATATATTGGTAGCCATTGGCCTGGAGTTTAAGGCAGGCACCCACTTGTACATGCCCATTCCAGGCATCCAAGGCATCCCATCAGCCTCATACACCATTAGGGATATACCAAGTTGGCAAACTGATCTCATCATCTCCTGCAGATTGCTATTAATTGGTGCGACCACCATGATGAGTTACATCTTGGGGCCTCAGCAAATCTTCCATAGCATCCTATTAAACAAATAAAAGGCATATATAGGTTCTAAATATTGGTTGTGGTGACCCAAGGTCTTCCATTTTATTTGTTTTTAGTAAGAGGTCTCTAAGCTGTATAAAAGCACTGGGGACCATCCGTGTAGAATTTGCCTATCCAGTTGAACAAAGTCCTTCCATTGGAAGTTTGCCACCTACCGGTGGCCCAAAAGCTTTTGGTTCTCCCGGAGCTGGAGGTGATGCTTCCGTGATTCCCTGCTGCCTCTTGGTTGGATTAGGGGTTTGAAATCCCAACAAAATACACTACAGTCCGTGGAAGATGTACATTATCATGAGCATGAGCATCTGACTTTACCAGGAGGGAAAGGGGAGGCTTGGTAACAACTTGTTACAAGCATTGACTCGACTAATATTTGTTAAAAATTTTATTGGAGAAAATTGTTTCAATTTTTGCCAGGACAGAAAGACACCCAATAGGAAGTGAATCAAAAACTCTCCATTAGGACCACAGTCAGCAATATAATTCCAAGAGAAGTTCCATCGAAAATACCCATAGATATACTTCAATCTATGCAATGTTCAGGTTTTATTTACAGGTCTCCCGTAGCAATGAGGGTAAAAAGTGAAAGAACAAAATTCCTCCTTTTCAGTCTGTTGACCAACGTGCCTGTCCTTGTACCTCTTATTTGTTTTTTGATCCAGGAGAGCGGATGTAGGGATGACGGCCATGGGTGGGGATCCGCTGTTTTTGATGGCGTTGAGGTAAGCGATCCGTCGCGCCCTGATAAGGCCATTCATTCTGTGTCCGCTGGTCCCATTCAAGCTGTCTAATTTATGAGGGATGTTTTTGTCCCTGTTGGGGGTTATCTGTGCACCTCTCCCTTTCTGATGTATGTACAGGCTAAGGTGAGGCTCGGTGTTTGCCTTCAAGGGGCGTAGCAGACCCATGAGGTATATGATTTAACTGCTTTACTGCCAGAAGAATAATTGGGTGGAATGTTACCACATATTGTAAACTTTCAGGACCATAGTTGAAGGACGATGGTTGGAAATTCCAACGATTGCAAACTTACACCAGCCTGTCTTTGATATGGCTCTTTAGTTCATCATGGCACTCATTACAGGTACAGCCTGATGCTTGATGAGTTTAGTTATACTTTAAAAATAGTATTTTTAAACAGAGGTCAATCAGACCATGAAAGATGGACCAATGCGAAGACCAATGGGCCCATGGGAATTTGGTTGCAGAAGGACAGTATTTCAAAGCAAGAGGGCCAACCAATGGGCCGCCAATGGTTCCAGAAGAAGGACAGTTACTTATGAAACACCAACACACTAACAGTCCATAGTCATCTAACTAGTTGTTTCTAAATTTTTGTTAGAAATCCATATACCAATGACCCATGAAGAGCATACAACCTCTATCAAAAAATGGCCCTGCTTGAGATGCAAACTTGAATTCCCAGCGCTTAAAGGTAAGAGGGCCAACCAATGGACCGACCAAGAAGGACAGAACTTACTGATGAGGGACAATTAATATTATCTTAAACTTCTTAGGCATCAACATATTATAGGAACCCATAGTCATAGTTGTCTCTCAGTTTTGAAGAAAGCCAATCAACATATCAGTATGACCCAACAAAAGCATACAATCTCCATCAAAAAATGTCCTGCTTGAGATGCAAGCCTGAAATCCTAGTGCTGAAAGGCAAAAAAGCCAACCAATGGGCCACCAAGCCACTTGCAGTTGGGTACCAAGGTGGCCAAGTTTGGGTGACGGAGGTCATGTGACATGAGTTTGAATCCCAAGTATCAAAGGTTAGCTACATCTTCAAATACCCTTAGCTTCAAGGTGGACAGGAACAGGTAAAGATTTATGGTGAGAAGATCATACTGTTGGGGTATTTAAGACATTCAGGAAATAAATATCCCTTTGGGGTGGGGTTGACTCTTTGTGGAGGACAGGTGACCACTTATTACAGTTGTGTACAATTTTCATGCAAACAGATTGCCATGTGACAATTTTGTTGCCAGTTGCCCACCACAGTATGAAACCCCACAAGATGGAGATGAGAAGAAGCTTCCTGCGACTCTCCCGTAGCTCGCGCCTTCTGTTGCTTTGGAGACGTGCAACAAGATGGCAGAACAGACGCCCTTTCCTGAAACGCTCAGAAAGTGAGAAGTGCTTGAAGAAGGTGATGGCATCTTACAGCAGCTGGTGGATTAACCCGTTAGTGCCAGGTCGCTGCCGGTGGGGTGGGCTTGTTCTTTAGGAGAACCTCTAGCAGCTAGAAAAGGCAATTGGAGCCATTATTATTCAAGTAAATAAAAATATTATTATATTTAATTCTCCTATTTAGTTGCTGTTTTAAAAAAAGCATGATGTTAACATTGCCCTATAACACAAGCTCATATATTTGCAGCAATGACTCCTCTTCCTTCCACCATGTGGATAGGATACAGCCCTTTCTAATTGTTTTTCAGATATAAAGCGATTGGATTCTGATTGGATGAACTTGATTATTCACACACGCAATACAACTTGTGTACTTTCAATTGATATTTATCAACTCATCCAATCTATCCACAACTACCCGCACCCTCAAAAAAAGTATTTTATGATTAGTTGGTTGCTGAATTTCTATTTAGATTCATTTTAAATACGATTGTTGAATGGTATCAGAAATCAATGTTTTTTTGTATAGCACTAAGCTATCAATCTAACCAGGACTCTGTCCCTGGACAAATCCATAGGAATGCAAAACTCATTTAAAGCAGAAAAAACATCTGTCAATGAGTTGTGAAATAGTTCAGAAGAAGCCCAAACTGATTTTACTGAATTTTGCCCAAAGCTTGTAAATATAATCCGTTAAAGTGAGGTAAGTAATTAGAGTGATGGTTTCATCAGGTTTCTACTGCTCCTTTATTGTCGAATCAGAAGGCAGCTTGGTGGGGGAGCGGTGGCTGGTGTTGGTTGCCTCGTCTAGTTTGCTGCTTTAGTGGGAATTTTCCTTTATAATCCCCACTTCTCTTTCCCTTTTTTTCTCTATTTCAACCTTCAACCACCAACTTTTTTTCTATTTTTATCTCCTCCTTCTTTCTCCATTCTCTCTCTCTATTTTTCTTCTTACCCCATCTCCCTTTCTCTCTCTTTTCCCTCCTTCCTCTTCTTCATCTCTTCCCCTTCCTTCTTTTCTTTTCTTATTTCTCCCCCCTCTCTCTTTCTCTTCCTTGCTTTCTTCCTACCCCCATTTCTCTCCCTCTTCCCCCCTCCCACTTTCCTTTTATCCTTCTCTCTCGTTATTTTCTCTCCCCTTCTCCCATGTCTCTGTATCCCCCTCTCTTCAACTCCATTTCTTTATTTTCTTTTTTCTTTCCCTTATTTCTCTCCCCCCTACTTCACCCCTTTTTCTTCATGATCTCTCCCCCTTCCTTCTTTCTTTTCTCTCATTTCTTCCCTTACTCTCCTTTCCTACCTTCCTTCTCTTTTGCTTCCTTACTCTTCCTCTTACTCCTTACCTTCAGGTAAGGAGGATACGGAGAAGGAAGAGAGAGTAAGGGGAAGAGTAAGACTTCCCTACCTTATACTCTCCAATACATGCTTTTTTTTCTCCCTTCTCCCTCTCTTTCTGCCTCCCTGTTACTTTCTCCCTTTCATTCCTTCCTTTATCCTTCTCTTACTGCCTTACTCTCTCAAAAACTTCCTTCTCTTCTTCCCCTCTTCAACACTCCTTCCCTCACCTTCTACCTTCCATTCCTGCCTTACTCTCCAACTCCTTCCCTTACTCTTCCTTCCTTTCCTTCTTTTCTTTCCTTCCTTCCCTTCTTATTTTTTTCTTTTCTTTCCTTCCTTCCTTTCCTTCTTACTTTTTTCTTTTCTTTCCTTCCTTCCTTTCCTTCTTACTTTCTTTCTTTTCTTTCCTTCCTTTCCTTCAGACTTTTCCTTCCTTCCTTCCCTTCTTTCTTTCTTTACTTTCCTTCTTTTCTTTTCTTTCCTTCCTTCCTTTCCTTCTTACTTTTTTCTTTTCTTTCCTTCCTTCCTTTACTTCTTCCTTTCTTTCTTTTCTTTCCTTCCTTTCCTTCAGACTTTTCTTTCCTTCTTTTCTTTTATTTCCTTCTCCTCCTCCTCCTCCCTCCCTTCCATCCTTTGCTCCCCATTACTCTCCCTTCCCTCCTCCTATCTCCCTTACTCTCACCTTCCCACTTTCTTTTTGTTTTCAGTATTTTTTATTAATTTTCATTTTATATATGTATAGAAAATTACAAAGCCAAAATAAACCAATACAGAACATAGATTCGTGACATTCAGTACAGCTTTTGCATTACAAAAAAACTTCTGTAAATAATATCCTTTCTTTCTTCCTTCTTTTCTTTCTCGCCCACTTCACCCCTCTTTATTCAATTTATTTTTCCCTTTCTCCCCCTGCCCCCCCCCCCCCATCTCTTCCTGCCCCATCTCTCTCCCCTTTCCCCCTCTCTCTCTCTCCCCCTCCATCTCCTTATCTCTTATCTTTTTTCTTTCTCTCTTCAACAATTCTCTCTCACCTTTCTTTTCTTTTCTTTATTTCTCTCTCCCTCATCACCCCCCTTTCTTCTTCCTCTCTCACTCTTTCTTCCCCTCTTTCTCTCCCCCACCTCTCTCTTTTTGCTACAATTTAATTTTTTTTATATTTTTTAAAACCGCAGTGACTTCCTCAGGCAAAAGAATGTTCGGTTCCAACACAGAGCGGAGGCGACCGGCTGCAGCTCCTTTTCATTGTCACCGCAGGTTTAAGGGATGAGGTTTAACCGCCTTACACATCTGTCTCTGCAGGGGAACCAGCTGTGCGCTCACCTTCTGAACACAAAAAGTCAGCATTGCCTTTACTAATATATGGCCTCTATGAATAGCACCACTGCAGAGGGAACCGCTGCAGAGATCCCCCTGATTTCTATTGATAACCTGCCCTAACTGGCATTCATCAATCAACCTGAGCAAACACAGGGCCACCATTAGGAATTTCTGGGCCCCTCTCTACTCCCATAGGCTGGAGGCATTCCCAAAAAATGCCAGCCAATAGGAGTGCTTCCTGCTGTTTATTATAAGAACATGTTGTTATAATAAACAATGAGAAGCGCTCCTATTGGCTGTTGGTTAATAAGGAGCACTCCTCTCTGATTTACATCGCTGATCAATGTTCAATCAATTATCAATTTATCGGGCTATTGGATTTTTGTCAGATTCAACGGGCCTGATTTATGATGAAGCTCTCCAAGACCAGAGATGATAGACTATCATAGGAAAACCAGGGTGATTCAGAAAACCTGAAATGGATCTGGTTCCAGGATTGAAAACATTTGCCAACTAATAACTAATGATATAGGGTGACAACGCTTTATCCCTGTCTCCTAAATGTCCTCCTATGTTGTCACATGGGTTGTGAAGGAAACTACAATTGGCCTTTACGATGCCTAGGCACTGTCACATTTTGGAAACCCATCCTGATAAATGCAATGCAGCCATTGCTGGGGTGTAGACCAGAAATGGCATTTATTGGGCACATATTCTTGCTTGCTGCCATGCCAATGAGACTTTTTTCTGCAGTCCAATGCCGAAGTTATGGCCACCCGGTAGAGGAAGGGGTTAAACACATTGTGTGGGCATACACCCCTCCTCAGCCACCACCTCTCTGTTAGTTAATGTGACCCCTTATTACACTCCACAGGAACTGCCTCGCTTTGGGTTCCTTGGCAACCGCTCGTTACCATGGCAGCCCTTGACAACCTTATGCTCATTAATTTAAAAAAGAAAAAAAAAAAAGGTTCAAGCCTAGCAAATGATATAGTTATAATCCTGTCAACGGTGTTAAAGAGAAGCGCGGCACGAAGACCAACGCTCAGACAGGAGGGGTGGCAAAGTGTCCTTGGTGTAAAAGCCTAATGCTAGGGTTACGTCGTGAGCCTTAGTTATTATTCCGTATATAGCAGGTACAATCATATGGAAAGGAAAAAAAATCCCTTTATAGATCCCCAGAGATGTTCCACACTTACAAAAACAGATATTAAAGGGGCGACTTCACGCGAGTCATTTGTGTCTTATCTCTGTAACACGTTATATCCAACCGCCATGACCTTACCGCCATTTATTTCATTATAAGGGCATATAGGCCCTTCTGCCATTATGGCCCACCAGCCTAACTTTCCTCATCTCCCCCACTTGCCCTCTCAACTCAGCCTTGTGACCCTTCCCTATCTGTCTCATCAGTCCATCAAAGTATCTGAAGGATGGGAGAGCCACAGATATTCTTCTGTAGGTCCAATAGGTTTTGTTGATGGCCATAAAAAGTCCAAGTTGGAACCAACGCGTTTCAGGGGCTCGCTGGTACAAATGAAGGAGGACGGATAGGCCCCTGAAATGTGTTGGAGACCATTGGGACCATGTTGGAGTCTGCCAGCCTTTTTTTCAAACTGAGGACGATTATTTTGCTATGCTATTAACCTATTCCGACCCCCTTTCCCCCACCAGTTCTCCCAGGACCTGGAGGTGATGTCTCATCAACCTCCACCATCTTCAAGTCAATATTCCTTTACCACACCCAATCAGCTTTCACCTCACCTATACCGCAATGGTGGTATCCATGGCTGTCCTCTTCAGCTTATTTCTTTACCTTTTACTATAGACCAAAACCCTGGAGTTTTTTCCATACCAATTTAGACTACTCTTCCTCAATTCATACGATTCTCATGTCACTTCCGCCACTTGTTTTTTGATTCTTCAATCAGTCATGCTGGTAGACCACAACCCTGGCCATTCCAAGCTCCCTAACAATGCTCTATTGACTCAGACGTACATCTCTTGTCTGTATGGAACTTCCCCAGCCTCTACCAAAATTGTATTTTGGCACAAGGTGTCCTGAAGGTGACCACAAGCAACTGACCCAACACACATGGCTCCTGGAGGTGTTGTCTCTCCACCTTCCGTCTACTACCTACATCAACTCTCATATGATTATCAATGCTCTTCCTTCACCAGCTATGTTGGTACA
>NC_092869.1:4950637-4952869 GCF_032062135.1 Pyxicephalus adspersus
CAACCTCTACCACAACTGGTAGTTTTTTGCCACATGTCCTCAAGAAGAGTGCAAGCACCTAACTCAACTCAAATGCCTCCTGGAGGTGTTGTCTCACAACCTCCCTCCACCACCTTCCAGTCAATATCCCCTTACCATACCCAATCACATCCATCTGTAGTGTCCAAGTCCATCCCGTGGTGTCCATGATCACCCGATGAAAAGTGCAAACAAATGACTGAATACACAAAGCTCCAATTTTCTACATCTGCCATGATGGTAGACCATACCCATACCATGTTCTCCTCTATAACCCTATTATTGGCACTATTAACTATTAAAAAGTAGACTTTACGCTTTGATGCAGGTGCCAAAAAACTCAAAAGTTTTAACCCAGCTTGCTTTTATTAAAAAATGACCTGGTGACCCCGCCATGATGGCACTTGTACAGGATGACAATGCCCTGTCACCATCTGAGCTCTTGCGTTGTGTAGCTTATGATGGAGAATGTCGGTGTCTCCGCAACTACTATTGAATGGAGTGGGTAACAGGAACAAAGCAAGACAGTTTAAACTTTTTTAAAAGTGGCAAAAAGTTCTTAAAAACTGGAGGGTGCTTTAGAAAACCAAAAAGATGTCAACTCTACGTGGGAAGCCTGGCTAGAAAAAGCAGGGTTAGGTCATCAGAGGGACATTTATGGTGCCAAAAACCAGATCCCTCCCGATGACTATAGATCTATGTTTTACTTAAGACGGCCCTATAAATATAATATTGTTCTCTTGTTTTCCACCCAGGGCATGGCGAGTCTGCGGCCTACTTGTGGTTTGTAGTAAAGACTGTCGGAGCTGCCTGTGGCTCTGTTTGTGTGTTCCCTACATTGACCCCCCTCCTCTGTATCCATACCACCCCGGCTTCAGAAAAAAACTGCGAGAACAGCAAAAATTGTTAGAAAAATGATTTAAAGTCAAAGTCCAAAAATCTAATATATTTCTTTTGATTTTCATGACCCTCTAATGGCCAAACCTTGAGCGCATTGGTAGCCACTTTTAAAGTGTGTGTTTTTGGGACAACTACCCTAATTTTTTTAAACGTCTTATCATTTAGTGATTTTCCTCATTTCTAAATTCGAACATCCTTTGCCGTCATTCTTTCCATCAAATGCCGCCGTTATTAACAAAAAAAAACTATACTTCTATACAGGCCCGGTCAAGTGTGTTCCGCCGCTAACGAGGAGACGTAAGAAATATTGTTTCGTTTTACCGCCCGGAACGTCCTAATGAACGCGTCCCATTATTTAATCTCTTCAAAAAGCGCCGAGCGGCCCTGAATGGAAATGAGGCAAGCCTTTATGCCGCCAATTACCAGTAAGTCCCCGATTTTTTTTCTTTTATCCTCGGTAAGAAAAACCAGGTCCCCCCTGAACTTAACCCACTTTGCATTAAAGTTCTTCTCCCCTATATTTTTTCATTATATAAACCAGGAATAATATGATTTTTTTTTTATCACTCGCGCTGAACATCAAAGATCCGCGGTGCTGAGAAAGTTTGTCTTTTATCTCCGCCGGATTCAGACCGCGTCCCACATTTTAAAGGGCACCCAGTCTGCCTTGATCATCGGAGAGGGCTGAAAGTTTAACAGCTGACAGGCTCCGCCAGCTGAGATTCTGTGCTCCAGACCATTTCTGCTCCTTAGGGAACTGCGTGCAGCATAATACCGCCCTTTACTGCTCTATTCCAGAGTTTAACATGGTTTAACCCCGACTCTCTGCAGAACATTCAAGGCTTCTGTCCAATAAGTGGATTGGCGGTCTGCGATGCTGGGGAGCTCGGTGTTATCTGCGCTTGGTGCGGCTTGAAGCCCGATTTTGCCGTTTAAGTACTGTGCAACCTCTGGTTTTAAAGCCCAATTGCACCTTAAGAAAATAAAAGGCCCAGTTCAAAAATTATTATAAGTTTTAATGGGAAACAATGCAACCTGCATCAGTGTGCAGCAATCAATATCAGCCCTTAGACTGGATTCTGGTGTTAAAAATGCGTCTCTGACCGTCTCCTGTACTATACCTGCAGTCTCTGACCATCACCTGTACTATGTCTGCAGTCTCTGACCATCTCCTGTAGTATGTCTGCAGTCTCTGACCATCTCCTGTAGTATGTCTGCAGTCTCTGACCATCTCCTGTAGTATGTCTGCAGTCTCTGACCATCTCCTGTACTATGTCTGCAATCTCTGACCATCTCCTGTACTATGTCTGCAGT
>NC_092869.1:4952920-4957785 GCF_032062135.1 Pyxicephalus adspersus
ACTTTATTTCCCACACCACTGACATTTCATTACTTTGCATCTTCAGCCTTTCTGTGCCCCCCTGGCAGCAGAATCTCCACTTGCAGATCAGGGAGTTGAGCAGACAAATATTTCCAGCCGGGGTGAGAGATCGACGGTCCCGGAGTCTGAGGTTTTTAATAGCTGCCGCTGAATAATTTACGAATGTCTGACATAAATAGCTCAGATCCGTACGGTATAGGGGGCATCCGCTCTGGCACGGCGGGCCTACAACTTGGCATCGGCCTGTCACATTTTCTCAATTCACCCGAGGTTTCACCTTCAGAAGGTCAGCTGGTACAGTGCGAGTGGAATTCATGAAATGTATATTTGTACAGCGATGAGCTGAGCGCCTCCGGGTGGAACATTCGCTGTGTTTATGAATTGCGCCAAGGATTGGATCGCCTTTCACCTGATCTCGGTAACATTACTACCGAGCTGGCACATTCACACCCTCACTGGGTGCATTAAATGCGCCATTTACGTGCCGCCACTGACCACACCTACAAAAATGGGGCGGAAGGCTCGAAAGGCGCTGAGTTCCACCTTGGTCTTATGGCCCCTTGGACCAAGTGTTTTTTTTTTTGAGGTTCAGTTATGGTGTAATGAACGCGTTCCCAGCCAAGCGTTCAACCATCAACGCAGGCAATGGCAGGAATGTGCATGGGAAACAGATGTTGGGCTGAATATTGTTTTTTTGATTACAGCTAAACTTCGGACGTTCGGATGCACATACGAAAGGCAATCGGGGGATGGTTTCAGAGTTCTGTTCAGCTGGTTTTGTCATCTGTGTAACCCCTGCCAGACACCACAGACAGATCCTCCACCTTCTGTGCAACACCTCCTGATTGGACAGAATGATGAAAACGTAGAAAAATATAGATAAGGTCACCTCTTAGCTTTCTTTTTCTTATGCACATGTGCTCTATGGAAGAACCTGATTGGCTCTGAATGAGGATCCTCCCTGTAGCAGCCTGGGTGTAACTGTAAGGTTGAAGAAGGCTGATAACATTGATTAAAAAAAGTATTAGCCAATGAAAAAATGTCCACTGATATGTTTTTTTACTTATCATACATGTCACCTGACCTTAAGATATAGCCTAGTGACCTGCCCCTGAGGTCGAAGCACCACCCCTGAGTAAGCTTATTGCCTCCCCTTGGTTGTGACATCATCACCCTGCTTCTGAAATCTGTATGATCTATGAGCCATAGAAGGGGGATGGTGTCCTGGGGCAGCCCATTGTGCAAAGCTCCATCCACCTATAAGAGGAGGACTGGGAACACCTAACACCTTGTGATTCTGCAAGTCAGGGGTTTCTAACCCCGCCCATGAGGGAGAAAATAGTCTTGACTTGGGTTCTTCCTTCCTTAAAAGAGGAACTCCAGGCAAATATTTAAGATCAATAAATTCCTGAATGTCACTTCCTTTAATTCTCTGTAGGTACAGAATCAAGAAAGTGAGAGGGGCAGCACTCTGAGCCAATCAGGTGCCCAGAATTCACATGTGCTGCCGGGGCAGCTGTCTCCCGGATGACAGGCATCATTTTGTCTGAATTTTATTTTTCTCCGTTTCCTCGTAGCAGATTTTTCCTCACTTCCTGTCCAGTAAATTTCTGTCCCGTCATGCTCCATTAGGGAGATTTTCCCCTACTTACTGTGGAGACACAACAGGAAATGGTAAGAATTATAATAAGTGAGAAGAGTTATCTGATACGGTTATCACCTGATAGGAGAAAAATTTCCTGCAGTTGTCTACAGGTCCCATTATTAGAATCCCTGGTGATCCTGCCATGGAGATCTTTGTTCAGGAACTTCCTGTTATAGGGTAAAAACACTCTGTCGTTGCTTTCGAATGGTGATCTGGGTTGTCGCGCTGTCACATGGGCTTCCAATGGAGATGACAAGTGGCCATTTCAGCACAGATTTCGTGACTATTAAAGGAAGTTACTGTCACCTGGGGCATTCTTGGGAGCGGCCAACCGTCTTTGTATGACCAGAAACCGAATTATTCCTGCGTGACAAAACCAAGACAGCCGTGACCTCGTCTGGAAATCCTTTGGTTTTACAGAAGGGTGATGGGTGAATACCTGCTGTTGGCGACCCCATTGTGGAGATTTTTCCTTACTTCCTGTCATGGTGTCACCAGAGCACTACTTTCTGCTGAACTTCCTGTTTCATATTGCAGTATTTTTCTTTGTCTTTAGGACACAACAGGAAATGAGAAGAAAATCTCCCCAAAGCGGGAGCTTGAATCCAAAGGAGTTTAAAGTCTTACAGGTGTCAGAAGATTCAGTGGTCTTCCTGCAGAAGTGTGACACGCCCCCTTCTCAGCTCTCCAATCAGCAAAGCTCATGCTCTCTGTTGATTGAACAGTTGTGACTCAGCAGGGGTTTGTTCCAGGGATCCAGGGGGGTGGAGCCAGAGCTGGATCATCCACAAGGCAAGCTAGGCTATGGGACCAGGGAGGATCATTATATAAGATATTCCTGGGGCCCCCAGACTGACCAATGAGGAGAGCTCAAATGGCAGAGAACCCCCCTTCCCCCATCAGACAAACAGAAAGAAATGTATGGGTGAGAACAAACATACCTACCTATCTATATATAACTACCTATCCAAATCTACCTACCTATTAATTTATACCTACCTCACCATACCCACCTACCTTTCCAAATCTACCTACCCTCCAATATCTACCTACCTATTTATATCTTACCTATCTAAATCTATCTACCTATCCATATCTATCTATATCGACCTACCCAAATGTGCCTAATTACCTATCCATCTATACCTACCTATCCAAATCTACCTACTTACCTACCTATATCTAACTACCTATCCATATCTATTTACCTATCCTCCAATGTCTACCTACCTATCCATTTCTCTATCCCCCACAATGATTTCAGGCATCCAATCACAGAAGGTCTGCCTGCCGTACAGCTCTGCTGGAGCCTCACCAATCCCGGGTGTCCCCACTGGACGCTCTGTGGTGTTGGAGATTCCGGCTTGGGGTTCCTCCATCCAATCACACCCCAGAAAAACACCGGAAGAACCAGCAGAACCGGACCGACTGGCTGCCATGTTTTCAGGTTGTTGTATCCCAAGGTGGGGGGGGCTGACCTTTTCAACACAAACCAGCAATACAAACACAGCGCACCCATGACAGGTCCTCTTTACACACAGCACCCTCAGCTCACTGACACCCATGGCTGAACCTGTCAGCACCAAACCCCTTTCTGTAATTCCAACATCAGATAGAGAGACAACCCCATCAGTCTGCTGCTTCTCCTGTCACCCTCCAATAACAAGCTGGGGGGAGGAGCCAGAGCTGTAGCTAATTTGAATATTAAGAGAACCTGCACCGGTCAGTTCCCCTTTAAGGAAGCAGACGTAGGAGTGCGGCATACGTCCCATGATGCTCTGGGTCAGAAGTTGCCATAGATTAGTAGGCCGGACGGATCTGTCAATACGCTGATTGCATTTTGTCCTAGACGTGCGGTTAAGTGGTGGGGGTGGCACCCCCGGGGGCTTCTGAGAGAGATAGGCAATCCGGGCAGATGGTAATGGGGTTAGAGGGGTCACCCCATGTCTGCCTTACAGGAATCGGAAATGTGAACATATGTGTTTCGTGTCACCTGGATGAGCAATTTAAGGGGAACCCCAGTCACAAAATCATATTTGGTGCCTGTGAGGGGTTTCTGTGCAGCGGGCAGAGCTGTGGGAGGGGCCTAAAAGGTCCACCCACTACAAGATGCCTGCTGAAATCAACAGGAGGGGCGGGACCAAGACCAGCCACCCTGCACAATAAGAGATAATGGGAAAGTGTGGTCTTTATCTAGCACTCTAGGGGTATTTGTGGATCTGAAGAGTTTATACCAGCATGATGACTTTTCCTAGGCTGTGATGTTAGCTGCAGGCAGCAAGGAGCATTTTCTCAGTCTCCTCTCCCTCGGAAGGGGGGTGGTGCTGCATCAAGGGATCATCTATGTTTGGGAATGGCAGGAGCTTCCCCAGGTTTTGGCTGACTGTCTTATCCCCAAGTTGGCATCTCAATAGTGACTTTGGATGATGCCTGAATACATTTGGAGCCGTCCTCCTGGAGAAGTGGGGGAGGGTCTTGGAACAAAAATAAAGTTTTTTTATACAAAACACAATTCCTGTGAATCTACAGCCTGTCAGTGCCTGCAGTTTTCAGCTCACCAGCAGGGGGCAGTGATGCCCACACATTGACAGAATGATTTGTAACTCCTTTGGTTTTGATGCAGCTGGTATTGGCCGAGGGGGCAAATCCTCCCAAAACTCACATGTGGCCCGATAACAGGGAGCGTGGCCCCATCAGATGTCTGCATTGCATTGTGCGGGGAAGACGAAATACAGGGCTTCTATTTGTGGATTTTTCTTGACTTTCTTTGTGGTCACCGAGACAGGAAGTGACAAAAATCCTCCAACTGAGGGCACAGATGGCCATCTATACAGTGTATGGTGGGGAGGAATTAAAAGCTCTGATGGGTATTTAACACTGAGGAATATTTTCTCCTCACTTCCTGTTTGTTTACTGGGACAGGAAGTAGGCTGAAATTCCTTTCATTGGAATACTGAGATGCATTCTTGCTGGGTTGTTGGAGAGCTTTGTGAATTTCTTCCAGATCCGTGCGGGGAACTTCCTGTTTTACAGACTGGCCACTGCTGATCACTCAATTTAGGCAGAGTAAGTGGTCTTGGCTCCGCCCCCTTTGTAGTGAGATGCAGGCAGGTTGTAGTAGGTGGGGCCTGCAAAACCTTTAAAGGGTCCCTATCATCATTGGCCAACCAAACTGGACTCAAACAGCTGTAGGGATCAT
>NC_092869.1:4958022-5016550 GCF_032062135.1 Pyxicephalus adspersus
TTCTCTGTTACCTCCACTATCTTCCCCCCAGGCCTTCTCTGTTACCCCACCCTGTAGCTGGTCAGTGATTGGGGTGGAAGCCAAATGATGAGCTCTGCTCCCCCCTCCTATCAGCATTATCCGTTGCACTGCAGCACACCTCATTGTCTCCTTGTGCTGCTTCCCTCTCCTCTATTATGAGTACTGCTGTACAGAGGACAAGAGGCTGGATTGCTGCACCAACCCAATCCCTATTCAACCTGCTATAGGTTGTGAAAAGTAAGCAGTAGAAGCCCCGCCACCAATCAATTTGTACCTGGTCAGGTAGGTCTCATGCTGCATAATAAATGGTAGATCTGATGAAGGTTGGCCAATCAGATTGCAGAGTTTTTGGATGTTGGGGGTCCCAATCACTGATGGGGTGAAATGGTGACATTATCACTGGGCTGTATAGAGAGTAGAGATGTGGGAGGGGCCTAGTAGACACGCCCACTACAGGCTACCTATAGAAAACTGCAGGTGGGGCGGAGACAAGACCAGGCAACCCGCACAATGGGAGCCAGCTGCAGAGGCCAGTCTTTATTACAGGGGGGAGTCCCACAATTCTAAGGATGCTGATCTTCTCATGCTTCTTTCATCCGCTTTCTGTCCACATTCACTCATTGAGCGGACCCCTTGTGGTGACACCAGTGGGCCATATAACGTGTACATACAGGGGTACAAATACACATAAAACATTCAGTAACATACATCACTATAGGAAGTTGCAGCGTGGTCACTGCAAAAAAACTCACTTCCGGTTTAGACAGGAATAAAAATGTCTCCAGGGTAGGCATAGACTGCACTTTTTTTTTTTTTGCTATCTGTGTCCCTGATACCTACATTCATCCTTTTTGTCTGTCTTAGGAACAATTGTTACCTGGAAGAGTATTTTTTCTCACTTCCTGATGTGCCACCAGGACCGGAAGTAAAGAAAAGCCTCTCAATTTTAGTACAAAAGTCAAAACACAGTAACCAGACCCCTTACCAGTAAATGTAATTGTCCTTAGAAGTCAATAAGAACAGCCGGCCACGTATCTGATTTTTTGGTGGTGTCATGGCCCTTTTAGCCCCTCCCCCTCCTCAGCACGGCACTGAAGGGGTTAAGCGCCTCCAGCTCGTCAGCCAGGCGGAGGGATTCGCAGCAACACGCCGCAACCAAACCCAGGCCGCGCGCAAGAGCGCAGCCTAACCTCACCAGAACAGGTCTGACTGGCAGCCCCCGGGCACATCCTGCCCACCGCCTCCCATTGGCGGGCTGTCAGAGCAGCCTACCATCGGATTGGTTGAGGCGTGCTGCTTGTCAAACTAGCTGAGAGTCTGCTTGCAGCTGCTGCAGATACGTTGTGTGTGTTTTTTTTCCTTGCTGGGTGAAAATTGAGTTACATTGTATCAGCGAGAGAGAGAGAAGAGGGTGGTGGGGAGAGGAAGGGAGGAAGCTGCAGGCGGAAGAAAACAAGAGGGGCTCCTCTAAGCTGCCTTATTCCTATTTCTATATCCAGGATCCAAACACTCCCCTCCAGGAGCACAGAGGAGGGGAGAGGCTGGCCAGCGGCTCTGAAGCCTGAGGATAAGGAGCTTACTGGTAAGTCAACACTGATCTACCATGATTGTGGCTTCTATATTATTGTCTGACATCATACAGGCCAGGCTGGGATTGCTGGGACTTGTAGTTCATCAGCAGCAGGCTGCTATCTCCATATGTGTGTGTGAGTTCATATAAATCCTCCAGCAACTACAAGATCCAGCATGCCCAGTCCTGCTGATCAGCTTTAAAAACAAACATAAAAACACTGGGTGACACATTGATAGGCCTTGGTGGACAGGAAGGGGTTAACAGCTGTCACTTTGCCTCATACAGCCCCTCTGGTTCTTCTCCTTCAATGAGATCTGTTTTTTGGGGGGTGGCTGGGAAAGGGTTAAAAGTGACAGCCAGCATTGGATGAGGCTTTTTACTATTTTGTACATTATATATTTTTTATATACAATTTTTTTGTATATAATTTTTATTTGGGTTTTGACATTACAAAACTTGAAAAAATAAAGAAGTGTTAACAAGCAGTCAATTGGTCTGATAATATAAATTATACATTTATAATTATTTATAATATTTGTTGGGGTTGTCAAACTCTTATGGGGCTTGGGGGGGGGGGGGGTGTAACTTAAAGAAGAACAGCTCTGTCCTTTGCTTTTAAACTTACCTGGAATGTCTTTAGGCCTGGGTGGCCAGGAAGGGGTTAATAGCTGTCACTTTCAGTCCCCCCAGAACAGCTCTGTCCTTTGCTTTTAAACTTACCTGGAATGTCTTTAGGCCTGGGTGGCCAGGAAGGGGTTAATAGCTGTCACTTTCAGTCCCCCCCTCCCCGATTTCTCTCCATTAGATTGGCTGAGATCTGGATTTTTGGGGTGGCCAGGAAAGGGTTAAAAGTGACAGACATGGCATCTTGTTCCACAATGTTAGCAAGTTCCCATTCTGTACAATGTATATAAAATGTAATTTTTTTGAGAAGTTCAGCTCTCAACAGGGATAAGGGAAGGTCATACCTAAAGAAGAACAAATCTGCAATTCTCTTCTCTTTCTTTCCTTTCCTGGGATCTCCTTAGGTTGTGTTGGCCAGGAAGGGGTTAATAGCTGTCACTTGGGCTCCTTTCACCTGGTTTGTTTTGGATTGCAGGGAAAGGGTTAAATGTGACCAGCGTCAGATATGTGAACCATTGGAAGGTTTTATAATCTATGTATTATTTATATACTATTTTGCTTCTAGACAATCCATATTAGATCTCTGGTTATTATTTGTAGGGAGAGTACGCTCCTGAGCTGAACTACAAGATTCAGCATGCCCTGTCCTGTGAATTAGCTAAAAAAAATAAATCCAAAAGTTCTTCACCTTGCTTGAGATCTCATTGGCCAGGAAGGGGTTAATAGCTGTCACTTTGGCTCCTTTCACCTGGTTTGTTTTTGGTCACCAGGAAAGGGTTAACTGGGACAGTGATCATTGGATGGCGTCCTGTTCTAGGATCAGGGATGTACGGGAACATATAGGAGGACTTATATAATATTTATATTCTTTAGGTTCAGCTTGTAGACACTCTGTAACATATCTTCCATTATATTATATAGAGAATAGGAGATCAACTACAAGGTTCAGCATGCCCTGTCCTTATAAGTAGCTCTGTCTAATGTAAATGCGACTACGGGGGGGGGGGGGATTCTTTGGCAGGTGACATTTTGGCTTCACTGACCAGGAAAGGGTTAACAGCTGTCACTTTGGCTCAGTTTTACCCCCTTGGATTCGGCAAGCGCTGTTTCAGGTTGACAGGAAAGGGTTAAATAAATGACAATGCCGATTGCATGGGCGCTGAACTTTCTATTACAAAATCGTCAAGGCGTGCATGTAGTCCATCCATTGAGTTTTCATACGTTTGGGGGGTTAGAAGTGTTGGTTGGTTTCAATTGGCAAAAATTCGATTTGTAACCCAATTTGGTAATTTTTTTTTAATTTCCCTGGATCTGCTTATTGACAATCCATATTAGATCTTTGGAGGTCAGGAGGGGTTAAAAGTGACAGCTCCGCAGTGCTGTGCAGTGCCTGGTGAATTTGGGTCACAGTGGACCTGTCAGTAGGGACTTATAGGGAGCGCAGATCTGCCTGTTGTTGGATAGACCGCTGGGTACTGATAGATTGTCCCCCCCCCCCCCAGCTTTCCAAAATAAATATTTGCGCATTTTATTTGGGCGTTTTAGATAAAGAGTGACGCTGCTTTAAATGTTCCAGGCGGATCAGTATGGGTCGGCACGCTTCTACCGGACGCTGGACATTGTGTTGGGTCACCGGACAGGATAACCAGGACTGCTGTGCTTGGTGCGGAATCCAAAGATCCCAAATTTTGTGTAACCTGCGCAATTTTTAATAAAAATAATTTTCTTTAGAGGCAGCGAAAGGATTCAGATAAAAAAGTGTCAAAACTGGCGAGTGAAAAAATGGTTCAAAAAGTTGGATTTCTATGTAGATGGGGGGGGAGTTAAATGCTGAAAGGTCGTCCGTATACGGCAAGCAGTGCAACAGATTGCGAAGTCGCCTGCTGGAGCTGGCTGGGGTCCTGAGTGTCACAATCGCGGTTGCACGTATCTGCCGTCATCTTTCTGGGCCAATCGTATCTTTCACGTACTTTCGATGCATTTCGATGCACTTTCGATGGCATCAAACGTTCCCAGGATGGCGCAAAGTAGCTAACCCACATGATGCAGAATAGGCAGCAGCGTTTTATTTGCATCCTAGCGGTCTGTGTGTCTCCAGCCATGCTAGAACTCCTAGTCATGTGACTTGGGATGCCATGGCCCGTGACTTGTACACCCAACCATGCAGCGAGTGTTGGATCGCCAGCCTCTGCCCAGTAACTTGCAGGTATTGCGTCTGTTGGATTGCTGACGGTTTTCTATTTACTTATGTTGACGATCCGCGGACTTTGGCCCCGCAGGGTCAGGCGCAGGTCGCCGTTTCGTAGTACTTGGCACTTGTCTATCCCCCGTCGCAGGGTCCTGTCTTGTTAATGTTATGGATCTGTCCCTTGTTTGTTCCAATGCGACGTCCTTTCATCCTTCTCTGCTCGTTCTCGGGAACCTGGAAGGCGTAATTTGGGATTGAAGTTTAATGGGATTGAAAAAAAATACAGGCGCTGTAAGCAAGCATGCAGCCAGCAAAGCTTTAGGATCCCTTTAAGGCTTAATGAACTTGCACCTACCAAATGATTTTCATCAGGACAGGTTCTCTTTAAAGTGAAGTCTTCTGTTTGCTGTCCATGGTTCCCCTCTGGTGTTTAAGAACCCTATTGAACTTTTTTATATTCAGGTAGATATATTTTAGGACCCTTTGTGTGGAAACAGAGGTCTCTCCACAGAAGTCCAGTACACGCCGCTGCTTAGTCAGAGCTGTCCAATCAGCAGGGAGCATGAACTTTGCAAATTCTATCTCTATAGGTCTGCCTTGACAAGGGGCATGTCTGACCTTTGCAGAGACACAGAGTCTCTGCTTCCACACAGAGGGCAAGGGTCCGTCATTGGCCATTAGCTGCTCCAGTATAGAACAGCAGGGCCATTGTCTATGCTGCCCCATACCCAGAAATCTTAACTTGCTTTTAGGGGGTACACCAGAAACAACTTATTTCGAGAACAAGGGTATTTTAGCTCCGCCTCTGCAGACATATTTGTAAATTGGTCACACCCACGAGGAACTTGTTCCACCAATCCAACTCTAATACAGTCCAAAAACATGATTTTTGCTGAACTGCGGCCTACCCATGTTTTCTCCCTTACTTCTCTACTTTACTCCTCAGGCAGTAAAATCCTAACTTTGACGTGTGTCACCTAATTTTTTTTTCTGTGTCTCAGCATTTTATAGCGATATTATACAATTGTCTCTGCTAATCCCACATGGCTGGAAATGATGTCTATTTTTTTTATTGGTGCCGTTTATAGAGTCTTTTATGAGGTTGACATGTTGCATACATGCCGGGCACAATCATGGGAGGGCACTGTCTGTATGTGCGTTCTGCATGGCAGGATTACAGAAAACGATGATCCACCCGTCTATCCATCGATCCGTCCAATCAAATTGAATGTGATTTATCCGCGCTGTGCCAGGCCGTGTCTGTGTTTGTCTGTGTACACTTCAATTTGATATTTAATTCATATGTCTCTTCTGGTAAACCATTTATGACCTCTATAAATCTCGCCTCGCTTGGATACAAGAACGCAGAGTTCTGCGCTTAACTCCTCCGCTGCAGGAAAAAAAAAGACGACGGAGGAATCTTGTGTGATTCACACCTGCTGTGTGTCTGATTGTCTTGCAGCACCGGGGGTTCTGGGTTACAGTACTTTGGCCCTTATGGGTGGATCGGGGTAACGGGGTGATAGGGTCAACTTCCACAAGGGGTGCTGGTCCTCTAGAATGCACTCACAGGCCTGCTGGTCATGTGATTTTGGATTCTAACCAGTTTGTTCCTCCTGGGTGGGCTTGTGTATGCCCTTGGCACAGGCCATTGGATTGTAAGTTCATGCGATCGCAGGGGCTCATTTGGGGGATTCTATTAAACATCAGTCACCTACAAAAAGTCTGTTGCTTATTTACCTTCAGATCCGATCATTAAATCACC
The DNA here is from genome assembly GCF_032062135.1 of Pyxicephalus adspersus. NCBI lineage: Eukaryota > Metazoa > Chordata > Amphibia > Anura > Pyxicephalidae > Pyxicephalus > Pyxicephalus adspersus. The sequence goes on from NC_092869.1 coordinate 4,964,194, forward strand.
TCAAATGGGCCCATTTATAATAGGCCTAATGCAACCAATCAGGGATTAGCTATGTAAATAAGCTAACATTTGATTGGTTAGAAAGCCCTAATTACTTTTTTTATTATTATTCTGTAATAGGGAACCCTTACCATCCCTTCCTCTTCTGCATTCATATTGGTTCTAGACTCTCTCTTGACCAATCAAAAAAAGATTGGGTGTGTCTTTGCATATTCTAATTAGCATATTTACATTTTATTAGGTTTTTATAGAAAAAAAATATATGTATTATATAATAAATTCACTTTCGTGCTTTTATTACCTATGATACAGCTTTGCATTTTTTAAGAGGTTTTGGTTTCGTTAATTCTCAAGTTTTTTTGTATATATATATATATATATATAATACTGCTGTTTTACTGAAAGTTATTTCTGGCTTTTTAATCTTTTGTGCTTTTATTTACTTGGAATACCATTGTGTTTTTGGGGCTCAATTGTAGTCTCATGTTATTTGTCTTGAAGCTGCTTTTTATTATATATTATACTTTTTATATTGGTATACTTTTGTGCGTTTCAAGGTGGTCTTTGTTATGGTATTGGTTTTTGTTCGTTTTATGTTATGGCTTCTAAATTTGTATTCAACTTTAATGCTTCTATATTGTATGTGATACAGTTGTGGCTTTTTATGTTTAAGGTGGTCGAGATTGGTATTAAAGTACTTGATTTTTTAATATATTATACTTTTTTATGCTTTTATAATACATACAATACAGTTGTGTTTTATATAATGAACTTGGTTATATTATTGGCCTTTAAATGTTATTAGGCTTCTTAATATGGATTATACTTCTATGTTATAGAAAAGCACAATATTACAGGTGAACTTTATGTTGGTTTTGCTTATGGCATTGGATGGTACCGTATTTGCCTTGTGTATTATTAGGTAGTTCTGGTTATGTTAAAAGCTTTAAGGTATTCATACTTTATTTTTTTATGTTGCATTCTATATAGTTGTGCTTTTTATATAATGATCTTGGTTATATTATTGGCACTAAAGTATTGTTTGGCCTTTTAATATACATTTTACTTCTATGTAATAGAAAATACAATTGTGCATTTATATGCTGGCCTTGGTTGTATTGAAGTTTTTTTTTATTTATATATATATGTATTATGCTTTTATATTTCTTAATATACAATACAGTTTGTTTATATATTTATTTTAAAGGTTGTCTTGGTTATCCTAATGGTCTTGTAGTTTTTTGGCTTTTTTAATTGTGATACTTTTTATGCTTTTGTATTGCATATGGTACCATTGAGCTTTTTTTTTTTTTTTTTTTTTTACTGGTCTTGGTTTGTTGGGTTATATATATGTATTATACTTTTGTATAGCTTACAATACAGTACAGTTTTTTTTTTTTTTTTATCTGTTACTGTTTTTCAACATTGTCTTTGGTTATCTTATTAGTCGTGTAGTTTTTTGGGGATTTTTAATGTAATACTTTTTATGCTTTTATATTGCATATGGTAGTGTTATGTTTTTGTATGCTGGTCTTGGTTTTCAAGTTTTTTAACCTAGGTGGTTTTATATATGTATGTGTTATGCTTTTATATTGCTTATAATATAGTTGTACTTTTTAAGGTTGTCTTGGCTATAAAAACCCTAGCTTTCTGGTTTCTTTTTCATCTTGTCTTGGTTATAGTAATGTTTCTTTTTGGCTTTTTATTATTATATTTTTATGCTTTTATATTTCATATGGTACTGTTGTGCTTTTTCCATGCTGGTCTTGGTTATGCTGATAGTTTTGAAGTTCTTTTGGTTTTTATATTAATGCTTTTATATTGCTTACAGTATAGTTGTATTTTTCAAGGTTGTCTTGGTTATGTTTTTGGTTATAGTATTATGTTTGTACTATTTTAGGGGTGGGTCTTGTTCCACAGGGTGCTATGGTCACTTACCAAGCAATGATCTTTGTGCCTGATGTAATGTAATGGGCGCTGTTGATTTTGATATATTTGTTGCGTATGAAGCTCCAATGCAATTCATGCCTCTGCTCCTCTCTCTTCCTATCAGTTTGTGCGTGGGAAAGGTTACAGGCCTCTTTGTCATTTATGTGACCTGCTTGAGTGATTGATTATGTTTTTGCTTCATCGAGGGTCATAAATTCTTTTTATGTTCCCTGTCCAGGGATGCTGACCTGTCAAATGTGAACTTGAACCTTCTACATGGAATGTCGGCTTTGAAGTACTTCAGGCTTTGCTGTCATTTGCCTATACCTGAGCTAGGTGTTTTGAATTGGAGATGTTCAGCCGGCGGCCTGGAGCCTTTTTGGCCTTCCTGGCCCGTCTTAGTGGCCCCAAGCCTGTGCAAGGCCTCGTTAGGGTTATTGATGGAGACACCATCCACCGACTAAACATAAAATCAATCGGTGAAATGCTTGTTTACGGATCCTTGTATGTCTGCTGAGGTTCAGAAAGTCATTTAACCTTTAAGAAATTCATCTTTATTGTCAAATGGGAATCTTTTTGCAGGCAGATCCAGCAGTCTTTTCATAGTGCCTCTAAATTAGACTGCATACTTTTATCACTTAACCACCCCCAATATTTTTTTTTCCATTTAGGATGTCCTTGTTTAGTTATTATCCATAATCACCATCTACTGGACACCAGCTTGGATCAGCCCCTGTTGCAGCCTCTTATTTTGAAATTTGCTACAGTTACAATCTGATCAGTGGATTAAGAGATGACTGAGAAAATGCTTCCTCCCTCCTGCAGCAGACTGATGCCATCATCCCGGCCTAACTAGTCAGCAGACATATTTTTAAAAAAAAATGTAACGTGACCAGTAAAAGAGTTGTAATTGCATTCAGCCAACCTCGTGATCCCTACAACCCCAGCATGGCGGTTAAAATTGAATATTTCGCATTTAAGGGATCCATAACTGCTGTGATCAATTTTTATTTTTCAATCTTTTATAATCAGTAGCCATGGCAGCCATTACTGACTCAGCTAGGCATATCACGTACACAAGGGCCAACATTCTTCAGCATGTCCGTCATTTTTTTTTTTTTAAATGCAAGCTGAACTAATATTGCTATGTGTGGCCCCCCCTTGGGTAGGCCGGAGACACCCACAGACTCACATACCAGCCCGCTGGTGGGTTCTCGTGTATCTTAGTGGTTAAAGGGGCAATAAACGGTAACCTGTACCTACCACAACCTACTTCAACAGGCTCTTGAACTATAACGACAATGAGAAGACCCTGTTGCCATCATTGTCTTTCTTGCAGTTCCATGCTTTTGTGGTCACAGCATTTAGGGCTTTTCTTTTGCCTCACTAAATACTTTAAGGGGTCTGCGGACAAAAACTTACTTATAGCGCGCTACTTTTACCATTTAACTATGTTATCACAAGGCAGTTCAAACTTTGCTTTGTCTACAGTCAACATGTCTGCATCTGCACTGTAACTGCAGACAGGAATACGTCCTATTATTTATTGTCCTGAGCCACGAAGGAGAATTTCCATGCTGCACTGCACTCATGTCATCAATGGAGATCACTAACTGCTGGAAGTAGAAAGGCCCTGAAAGGGTTTAGGACTGGAACCGAGAATGGGAAAGACATCAGGAATTCCCCTCCAAGTCTTGTCTCTCCCACAGCCAGTGAATAGACAGTGAAAGGTGAAGCAGCCTACTAACTGATGTACGGAGCTACCTGGAGCCTTGCGGTGTTTCACATGATTTTTTATATTGAGCAGAGACTGGAAGGTGGAAAGACAGGAGGATTATCAAGATACAAATAGAAGTAGAACCTTTATATTACTGATTTCTTTATGGTTCCGACAAATTTAGTTGCGCTGTACAAAGCATATATATCCATAGTCATGTGACCAAGTGGCTCACAATCTAATGTCCCTACCATAGGTATATCACAGACTAGGGCCAATTTGGGGGGAGACTAGTGAACCTATCTGCATGTTTTTTGGCATGTGGGAGGAAACCGGAGTACCTTGAGGAAATCGATGCACATACGGGGAGAATGTACAAATGCCATGCAGATAGTGCCCTAACTGAGGTTCAAACCTACACATGTATGGTTACATTACATTTACATTCAGCTTTGTATTCAAAAAAATCAACTTGGAAATGATTATTTTCCCCCCCAATGGCCAACCTAATAGACTTTCAGTGGTGTCTGTGATTGCCCATAACGATCAACCACTTAGCTCCACTTCAGCCTTCAGTGCCATAATGGTTTGTATAATGCGTCTTCCCCTGACTCTTCTCCCACATAGCCGTGCGGTATAAAGTGTCTTTAAATCAATCACGTGCGTCTGCACTGGGAAACCTTCCCTCCGCCGGTTCCCAGCATTCCTCCGCAGCCCAGAATTCTTTGCGGCAGCATCGTCTTAATGGACCAGGGTCAGAGAGAGCCAAGGACAAAAAGGGCTTTGCCTTCCTCTCTCTCTTAAAAATCTAGGACCTTGGGAAAAGATGGAAGGGGTCAGTCGTCTGCGCTGCGGGTCGATATTCCTTCACATAAACACATTTGGTGGAATTGATTTATTTTTTTTTTGGCTCTGTTTAAAAAGGAACCCTATTCAAAAATGATTAAAAACGATTCTTTTTGAAGGCCAGGAAGATTTGTCAAATATTTAAAGCATAAAGGGGCCCCCAGGTCTTTGGCTGTTTTGGTTGGTTGACCAGATATGATGTAACGCTCGCACATGCGCACAGCCACTGCATGTTAAGATTACACACTGAGCTGAGCTGAGCATGTGTAGCTCTATGTATAATTAGAAAAATAATTGTTAGGCAGGGAAGAATGTCTTGTGAAGAATAGACTTAAACTTGATTTGAGTTCTGCTTTTAAGAAAATCCTTAATCAAAAGGGAAGAACATTTTTGACATCAGTTTTTGGGTCTCTTGCACTTCTGTGGTTTTGGGTCTTTCTAATCGCCTAGCCTCCTAACCATAGCTGGCTGCTTTATGACCACTTTTGACAAAATGTCATCATCATTATCATGCTGGTGGATGCAACTGGTGACCTCAGGTTCCTCTCATGGTTTTATTTTTACACCAATCTTCTGTCTTTATAATGTTTAAACATTTGAGGGCCCTGAAAAAAAAAAATCTCCAAGGCACTGTGGTTAATGAATTCTTTCAACAGACAATGGCCCCTACCTGTGCTACCAAGTGGAGATGTGGTCACTTTACACCTGACCCCTATATATGAGACCAGAAGACCTGGACCTTGGCTTATCATATGATGAAAGTTTTAGTACTTTGAGCTCTTAGATTTTTTTTTTTTTTTGCTATAAAGAAGGCACAGAAGTTGGAGTTGGTAAGAGCATTTTTTTCTTTTTGGAGATAAGCTTTAAGGTCTCAACACCTGCTTGTCCTACCATGTTGATGGGTCTCGCTTTTCTTCAGAAAGAAAGTTACTGCCCCTCAGAGATATAAGAAGCCAGGACAAGACATGGTCACCTTTAAGCTTCCAACACTTGGGTTCCAAGGTCTTCCTACCATGTTAAGGGGTCTTGATTCTCCTCAAGAGGTAAGTTGAAGCTCCTTAGATATACAAGATGCCAGCATAAGAAATGGTCACCCAATCATGATATAGGGTCTCACTTCTATTCAAGAAGAAAGTTATTGCCCCTAAAAGATATAAGGAGTCAGCAATTGCCCCTAAAAGATATAAGGAGTGACAAGACACTGTCACTCAAGCTTTAAGGCCTCAACACTGGGGTTCCAAGGTCCTCCTACCATGTTGAGGGTTCTCACCTCTTTTCCAGAAGAAACTTATTGCCCCTGAGAGATACAAGAATCCAGTACAAGATATGGTCATCTAAGCTTTAAGATCTTAACACTGGGGTTAAAAGGTCCTCCTATCATGTTAGGGGGTCTCGCTTCTCCTTGAGAAGAATGTTGGTGCCCCTGAGATACAAGAAGACAGCGCAAGACATGCTCACCCAAGCTTTAAGGTGTCAACCCTTAGGTTTAAAGGTCCTCCTATTATGTTGAGGGTGCTCCATTTTCCTAGTGAAAAATGTTGAAATCTCTGAGAGATACAAGGAGCCAGCTCAAGACACAGTCAGCCAAAACTTGGGTTCCAAGGTCCTACCATGTTGAGGTATATCTAAAAAGCACTGACCTTTTAAATGGAAAAAACAAAACAAAAATGCCCATCTCTAGCAAAGGACCGCTAGGAAAACCTACCAGCACCACTTATCCCAATCTGAAGGGTTAAAACTGATCCCTGCACTTCCAATCTGAGGGTTGTAATCAAGAGAAACACCCATGGGTGCTTGAAGGGTTCCCTTAGGAGAGACAAGCAGGCTATGTTGATGAAAAGGATTCACCATGCTCATAATTAATAGTAAAAAAAAAAAAAAACAAAAAACAAATTTGCAATTAGGTTGGCGATACCCTGTCATTACAGTTAACAGCATAAACGCGGATGCTGTGGGTGAAACTTAGCAGCAATTAGGTGTTTAATTTCATTTTCTATCCAGAAAACCGGCGCGTTAACGAAGGCTTGAAAGGGGGAAATGATGTGTTTACTCATGTAATTACATTGTATAGGTGGGGGAATGACGTTCCTTTATTTGGGTCCTTTTCAGGGTATTTTTTCTTTTGCTGCTTTATCTTATTATTTATATAGATTTTTTTTATATGTATGTATGTATATGTGTGTGTATACATATGTGTGTGTGTATGTATATATATATATATATATATATATATATCTCAATACCATTTTTTTTTTGGGGTTGCATGTAGTCTGTGTCATATTGACCAGATTGACCACTTTCAATTTCCACTTTACGCCTTAGTATTAATCCCCCCTGGTCCTATACATTAATGTGCTATCGACCACCTGATCAGGGAGAAGTGAAGCTGCACATCTCCCTCGTTAGAAGCGATACGGTGGGGGATTCCTCCCAGGGGATTTGTCTCGTTACCTAGATACAGCCTCCGAAGGTTGTATTCCCTAGATATTGTTGCCTAGAGATCCTTCTGACAGGTGGGTATATACCATCACACTCGACGCACCTGATCACATGTCCCTACCATGGCAGTTGCAGGAACTGTTAACAAACAGAATTTATTATTTTGGCTTTTTTTTTTCGTTTTTACCAAGCGTCTTTGGGTGGGCTGCAAATACTATTCATGGTAATTTGCCGTTAGACTCCACTTTATAGAGCCTGGGGGGTCTTCCCTGCTCCTGAAAGGGACTGCAGCCTCTTGTTTTGTGGTTCTGTCCTCTATTGTAGTGTGTGCAGGTTAGTGGGGGGGTTAGCTTAAACCAGCGAACACTCTATTTAGCAGATTAACAGCCCTCCAAAAGATGAGAATATGGTATTGTGTAAATGGTTATGCTTACGACATAAATTGGCAGCCTCGTTTATGCATGGGGAGTAAAACAAAACAAAATGACTCTAGCTAGCATAAGTACCTAAATCTGTTTTCATATTGGAACTTTCTGATCTCCCGCACAACAACAGTCAGACTGGGAGAAACGGCACTTTTTCTGGGAGCTGCCTGCAAAAAAAATTGCTTAACTACCACCATAATGCTTCCCCTTTATAGTTGTGTCACCCTTGGGGTAGGAGATGACACCACTGCATTCCTTAACGCTAACTGAAAAGGTATCACTCCGTGTCTGTGCTTTCTGCCAGAGGCGTAGGAGCCACAAATGTTGCTGGACAGATTTACAAACCTTTGAGAGATCGTGGAGTTGGAGTATTGGCGTTACCCAGTGAAAATGAAAATTGTCTATATACATCAGATGACTGTTTTACAATTTGTCCAGATCGGGCACAATCCATTGCTCCGAACATGGCTCCTTGATAAATTGGGGAGGGAGGAACTTCCCTGGGAGACCTCATTCTTTAATGTCTACAGCCAGCTAAAAATGTATACAAGGCCCATTTAAAAAAAAAAAATATTCAATATTACTGGTCCTTACACAATATTTTACAATTCTGACTTTTTCTTCCATTTGCCCAAATGACTCGACCATCGAGGGCCATTTTTGGTGACTTTTTGCCTCTCAGGGCATTGGTAGCACAAAAAACATAAATGTCAGGACTGTCATGGTTATAAAATATTAATTATAACCCAAGTCAGGCCACCGTTGGTCCTTGGCATCGTATCTGGCGTCTGTCAGCGCATGGTGTTGATTAAACTGGCACAGATACAAAATTTGGGATTTAAAATGCTGATAGCAACCATTTCTTCTTTATAAACGAAGAGTATTATTGAAAAAGTCAAGGGTCCTAACTACTTGGAACTTAACAACAAAGAGTTGTTGCTTAATCTAGGCAGGCTTCACTACACGCTAGGCCCCATGTAAACAACACAAATAATAATAATAATAATAATTAAAAAAAAGCTCTCGGTTCGGTTTCCCTGTTAAATAATCCAAAAAATGATGGTGCCACTCGCTTTTCCCTGGCTCCGCACCTCCTGGAAAAGAGCAGACTTCTATTTTTGGCTGATGGAAGTGGAAACGTTCTACGTCCCTCCCTGCAGTACGAGAGGCTGCCATGTTGCAAGCCTCGGCCTGCAGGCAAGCTCCAGGCGCAGCAAGGCAGCAGGCAGGCTCCAGGTTTGCCACTGCGGGCTTCATTATCTTCATTATTACCGAAATAATCGCATTCCTCCCAACTTCATATCATTACGGTCGGATCCCATGTATCTGGGTCACCGCCACTACTTCTAATAAGGCTTTAATTGTATTTCGGGCCTTTCTACGTCAGGGAAATGTTCATGCCTTACTTCGAGCCATTTATTCAAAGGCCCCGACTAAATTAACAAGCTCAATCTATATACACACAGTTTTATTAGAAACATTGGCTAATATATTCCATAACGTTGGGGACTGCTTACAGTCATAGTGTAAATTAAAGAACTAAACTTTTTATTTCAGCCGGTGTCCCCATAAGGGAGTGTCACCCCATCTGTTTGTCACCAGGAGTAACAGTGAGGGCCTTTTCAGGTTTATATACCATTGCGATAACGCATGTTATATTGCATGATAATATTGTACAGCTATTCATTGCTCCCCACCTGTAGTTAGGAAATGCAAATGGAAGTCCCTGTTTAAGTTCCTATCTATTAGGTTGATATGCTTCCTGTGGCCCCATGTTTCCCGTTTCCACTCCTATGTAATCAATGACTGTGTATGTACTGGATATGAAAGTGGACCCAGACATTTCTCTATAGGACCTGGAGCTGGGTATAGATATTTACATATAAGCCTGGCAGCCGTAGTTGTGCGCACAATATGTTTTTCAACCTGATAGCACGTCACAGAAAGAGGTACCATTTACCTTTTTTAAGAATGGATTTTTATATTTTTTACAATTATCTTTCCAGAATGCTCCTTATGAATGCACTGTCAACATAAAGCAATGGACCTTAAATCAATGGGGTCTCCATTTTCCACCAACACAATGCACCAGATTGTGGTGCACTGACCTATATTGTGTAATCTATTGGGGGTTCTATTCAAAAGAGTTTTAACCCATTGCCCAACTGTATTTGTGAGCACTATACTGTAGTAACTCTCTCTCTCTCTCTCTGAATGTACAGTGAACCTATTTCTGCAACAAATCCAAAATGGCCACTTCCAGGTCATTAATAAAGCAAGTTTGTTTCCACTTTCCTTGAGTCACCAGAAAGCAAAAGAGAAAAGGATAAGCGGTGTGAAAATCGCCCAGCGCACGCTGTAATTTGTGTGTTTACCACACTGCCCATGGGGTGTAACCCAGCAGACACTTGACACACGCCCTGCTCCTTTTGTAAGAAGACTTTGTATTAATTATTGCACTGCCTTAGTCATTATCAGCTGTGGATCTGGTGATTCATTGCTGTAGGTACAGGGAGGCCGCTAGTGTCTGGAGACAGGGACTGTACTTTTAGAATAGGATTCTGGGTAAACATGGTCTAACGTATGTCCAGCAAGGCATTCTGGTTAAAGATGGTTTTGTGTATGTCTATCAGAGGATTCCGGGTAACATGGTCTCCTGTATGCGCAGCAAGTGACTCTAGGTGAACATGACCTGATGTATGTTCAGCAAGACATTCTGGGTCAACATGGGCTCATGTATGTTCACCAAGAGATTCCCGGTTAACGTGGTCTCATGTACATCCAGCAACATATTCTGGGCCCACATGGCCTCATGTATGTCCATCAAGAGATTCTGGGTCAGCACTGCCTCATGTATGCCCAGAAAGACATTCTGGGTCAACATGGCCTCATGTATGTCCACCAAGAGATTCTGAGTTAGCCCAGCCTTAGGTATGTCCACCAAGGAATTCTGGGTCAACATGGCCTTGTGTATGTCCACCAAGGCATTCTGGGTCAACATGGCCTTGTGTATGTCCACCAAGGCATTCTGGGTCAACATGGCCTTGTGTACGTCCACCAAGGCAGTTTGGGTCAACATGGCCTTGTGTACGTCCACCAAGGCAGTTTGGGTCAACATGGCCTTGTGTACGTCCACAAAGACATTCTGGGTCAATATGGTCTCGTGTAAACCCAGCACCATATTCTGGGTCAACATTCTGTGTGTGTATATCCTTTTGCTAAATGTTTCCTATGTTATGATAATTTATTGGTTTGACCCTTTCTTTGGACATATTTGGTTCTGAGCTGGATCAGCATTGATTGCACTACCAGCATTCCCTTTTTTCTCCCACTGTTCCTCTTATAGGACAGACAGCTTTTTTGTGGGAGAAAATTTGCATTAGGTCACGGCTAGGTTGGGAAACACTGGGTGGAGGCCCGTGATGAATTATGCTAATCGCTAGAATTGCAATGGTACTGTGCAAATTGCCAGATTTCATAGTAGGCGTGTGAGCCGTTCCTGCATAAACACCTGCCCTGTCCCAAGGATCTCTGCTGTTTGTGAGGAACGTGGCCGGCTGGAAGTTTTCCCAAGGCAAGGTTTTGTTTTTTTTTCTTCCATATTTCGTCAAAAAAAAGTCAAACTCTTTAACATTGACCCTTCACCTGTGCGGGCTGCCATTTTAGAAGGCTAAATATTGCAAATTATATGGTGCTTTTATATATGAAATAGCTACGGCTTTGTGTTGGGATTTGGAAAAAGAGTTAAAGGGTTGGAAGTGTTTTTGAAGTTTTTTTAATACCTGTGTCCCATTGGAAGATTTATAGTCCTACAGCAGGTCTGGTACCTAAGGGCTACCCAATTTATGAAAAAAATGGAATGTTTTGAAGCTTTTTTTTTTTAGTGCCTGTGTCCCATTGGAAGATTTAAAGTCCTACAGCAGGTCTGGTACCCAAGAGCTACCCAATTTATGAAAAAATTGAAATATTCCTATTTATAACATTGGCAACAAGCTTAATTCTTACTGGCCATGCCAGCCAGGTGGCATCCTTGTTTGTCTGGGTCCAGTTAAGGTAAGCCAGACAGTTTTTTTTAATGGGGTCAGGGGTAGTTAAAAAGTTTTCAGGTTGGGGATGAAACTCATCAGAAGGGCTTATCTGGTTTAGAAGAACCTATTCATCTCAAGCCATTCATAAAGTTGATTTAGCTAGAAAAGAACTTCCTGAGGTGTGCCACCCAGGTTGCAATGGGTCTGCCACCCATACTGCGGTATGTTTGGTGAGCGAGGAAGTAGAATGGATCCTTTGTGCCCAATTATGCCCAACATACCCCTACCTGCAGTGCTAATAATTTTGGTGAACGTGGTAGATTTGCACAAGAGGGGGTGCGTGTAATAGCAGGCTCGGTAGGTTGTGGATCTAAACATTTGCATGGCATTTTTGGGTATGGAAGCATCAGAAAAAGGAGGGTGACACTCCAGTGCATGTATTGGGTTTGTAGGTGCAGGTCTGAAAAATGGGGCCCATGTAGGTCTTTAATTTATACCACTTCCTGTCCTGTTTGGAATCCGGAAATCATCAAGGCCAACACAAATTGTAAGAGCTAGCTGAGTTCCTAACCCCTTTTCTACTACTTAAGTTCTTTTATCACCATTCAGTTTATAGTAAAATCCTCTAATTTCCTGCGACATTACCACCTGGGCAAGAAGATCCCTCCCCCTCTATAGAGTCTTGTTTCTCCTGTTGAATTTTCTAAATGGCCAGAAAAATGGAAACCCCCAAAAGTATTGCAATGTCTCATCACAACAGGTGTGATGCACAGCAGAGCTGGGAACTCAGACGACCTCGGCGCTTAAATCCCAAGGCGGGGTCATCTCACCTAATGGCATCCATTCAAAACGTGATTATTCATTTGGGATTTATCAATCCTCTAAAGCTATCTCTGTCTTGTTTCACCCATTGCTGCATTATTTATAGAATGTTGATGAACGTTGGAGTGGCAGGCGTAGTAATCTTCAGAGATGCTGCCTTGCAGCAGGTGAGGGGTTAACCAGCATAGAACATTTGGAGTGATGGTTTTGGCGCCGGTACCTGCCAGCTACCCGTGTGGAGAGCAGCTGCTGGAAGCATTCCGTCAGCCGCCCTGAAACATCTTGTCCCAACTGCTACGTGACATCAGCCCTCTCCTGAGCTGTTGGGTGCCCAGCCATGCTACCTGGCATATGTCACTTTTTGCACGCCGTGCGCCTCCCTCTCTGCCCATCCTCCTGCTTTACTCTGCTCACCATAGACTTGCTCTCTGATGCTTGGTTTCCATTGAATACACACAGCGGTCAATCATAACACATTGAAACAAAAAATTTTGTTTGGAATAATGCGAGTAAGAAGCTACATCTTTTACTTATTTGCCACCATATGTCCTAGTAAGACTTTACTACGCATTTGTGGTTTAAATGGGCCATAAGAGGAATTTTAATCTGCAGGGCCCATTTGTAAAACCAAGCTGCTTTATTCCTAAAAAACACATTTTTTTTGTATCACATTTTTTTATAGATACGGAAAGGTGGCAATACCAAATGCAAGCAAGGAGGGAGCCTCACCCCATGCTGTCAGTTACCACCTGGTTATCATCGACATCTCCTGATTTCCTCCATCTTATTGCTGCTGGAAGACATTCAATAATGGCATTGAACCATTTCCTTTATGATTGCAATTTGCTGCTTCACTTTTACTTATTGCGGTTTTATAAATACCACGATAAATACGCAGAAATTTGCAGTGATGAAATCACAAATGGCAGCAGATGTATTACCACTAATCATAGTTTTATAAATTGTAGAAAAGGGTTACAGTTGCTGCCATAAAGGTCACTTTTTTACCATAAGGCCATAAAAGCAGGGTGGCAAAACATACAGAATACCAGATTGCTGTGTATGGGGCCACAAACTAAGTAGAGTGCCAATGCTGATCCATGTCCCCTGCCAAAGGCACCTACAATGAGCAGGATTAGATCTGGACCATGGAGCAATGGAAGATGATGGTCTGATGTGATGCGGTCCACCACCAAAAGTTCCTAGAATGGCCAGTATTAGACCTGGACCATGGAGCAATGGTAGTTGGTGACCTGGTCTGATGCTGCCCACTGCTGTTCACTGTCAAAAGCTCCTACAATAGGAGGAACGTGTCTTGGCCTAATGCTGTTCACTCATGTTTACTGCAAAAATCTCCTACAATAGGCAGCATCAGACCTGGACCATAGACCAATGGAAGACGGTGGCCTGGTCTGATGCTGTCCATCACCTAAAAAGCTTCCACCATGGGCAGCATCAGAACTGGATCATGGATTAATGGAAGATGGTGACCTTGTCTGATTCTGTTCACTGCCAAAAACTCCTACAATGGGCATCATCAGACATGGACCATGGAGCAAAGGAAGATGGTGCCCTGGTCTGATGCTGTCCACCACCAAAAGCTCCTACAATGGCCAGCATCTCACCCTGACCATAGAGCAATGGAACAAGATGTTTGCTTTAGATCCTGTGGATGGCCAAGTTCGCCATACAGCACAGCAGGATGCATTGTGGTAAGAAAGTAGGCTGGTGCAGGACGTTGTGTCTTAAAGGATCTTCTGTGTCTTAGTACCAGATACTAGAAGACACATTCAGAGGTCCATGCTTTGATGGCCAGAGCTTTTTTGGTGGCACGAGGGAACCAACATAATATTAGGCAGTTGGTATAATTTTGGCTGATCAGTGTATGTGTGTATAAGTATTTGATATATAAATATTGGTTGCAGAAACTATATTTATGTCTATGGGAATCAAACAGTAGATTATGACACATATGGATATCTTGTCTTGATTATAGAACTTCTAGAACTGTGCCCTGTGATGGCTGTTCAACTGAATAACTTTTACTTTTTCATAGTTGCCTTCCAATGGTCCAGTTAGGTTACTTGTAGGCCAGAAGGACCTTTGTAAGAGTTTCCCTGGTTCAGCCATTTTTAAAAACCCCTCACTGAGGTATTGTGAGGTGGCCCTCCATGCAGAGTCTCTCTTGTACCCCCATATAACAGAGTCCGCTTATCTATAAATAAGGTTTTCTGTTATTCCCAGCAAGATAGTGATTCATCTGCATGGGGGCGTCAAATTAATTCTGCAGTTGGGCGGGAATCTGCATGTGTTCTTGACGTGCAGGAAAAAAAGTTTTTCAACTGCATACAGAAATATGGATGTTCTATTGACAGATATAAACGCAATCAATATGTAAGACTGTGGAGGGTCCTTCTGGGTATTGGAAGGTCATGTTGGAAGCGACTAATTGGGAGAAGGTTCAGGTTAGGTGAGCAGGTCCTACAAACATGTCAACGCGTGGACGTGGAGGTATCTCATGTTAGCTGTTCATTTCCTGAAAAGTCAGAGGGCAACGGTTTCACCCCTACAGTAAGCAAAAAAAGCTAACCAACTGCTAGTAAGTGGTGCCAATATGGCAACATAATCTAGACAAACTGTTCCCTTCCCATCCTAGTGATAAAACTAGAAGTCAAAGGAAAACTGGTGTGCATTGTATCCAAGATCCATCTTCTGTGGATTCAGTACCACTTTCAAGAACTAGTGTGATGATTCTGAGTTATGAATTCACTAGTTGAAGTCAATGGTTTAACGTACTGAACCCAAGAGACTGACATGATAGACAACTAGAATTTTCAGAACTTCAGCAATTCAGCTTTTAGGCATCTCTTCTGACGGATATATCTAAAACCATCTTTGGATAGAGTAGAAAATGGGTAAAGCATTTCTCCATTTCTGTGTCCCATTGGGGAGATTTTTTTTTCTGATCCAGGGACACAACAAGGAGATTGCTTATATCTCTCCAAAGAGAGGAATGTTCCCATCTTGGACAGCTGCCCCCAGACCAGGTGTTCTAGTGAGAAGATTGCCCCCTTCACCTCTTGTTCTGGTGATAACTATCACACTAGGTTTTGAAATGATTCGATAACCTAAGCTTAAGTGATGCAGTAGGAATGAGCCAGGTTGTCAATCAGTTGGTAGAGGGGGCTGGTACACTATTGTGTATTGAATTGGTCCAGTTTGGCATATCATCTGCTTCCCATTTGTAGAGGTCCTACTATGGCCAAAGGCAAATGGAACCTCCTCCAAATGATAAAGTTCTGGTGCTTTTAGTGAAGGGTAATGGTAAAAAAATACTTTTTAGACCATTGTGCTTCTTGCCAGTTCAGGAAAGACCTTTTTCCGTTCCAGGAACCTAAGTGTCCCGCACAGGGCTGTAACCCCAACCCAATTGTGCACCTTTGGGGTGTGCCTATTTAGAGCCAGGTCTTCTCATCCAACATCTGCACCTGATCTCACAAATGTTTGTTTGGATGATTTGGCTCCAAAGAAGGGGCCAAATCTCTATTCTTGTCCATGGTTTTGGAATGGGATAGCCAACAAACTACTATAGGCACGAGGGACAGGTGTCCGATCTAAATTGGTAAAACTGCATTGGAATAGCCCTAACATGTACCTTAAATTGTACTGAGGCATTAAAAGAATTAAAATATGATACTTGAAAAATTTAAATTTAATTGTACAGACATCAGGAGATCATTTTGATGTTTTCACTTAAAACTCCCACCTCTCACAATGCAGTTTATTTCTGTCAGTTTCCTGCCACTCCGGTGACTGGTGACCTTGCCAGCTCTTTACAATTTATCCGTTCCCTTCTAATGAGTGCACACCTCTGCTCAGGACCATGAGTAAATCAAAGGTGGTGGTGGGGGGGCACAGCCTACCCATTTATAACGTGCTAATGAGCACCTCGTTAAAGACAATCGACGGCGAAACGCGTGTATCTGTTTAAGTGGGGAACACAAACACCAGGCTAGAGGGAGTAACTGTTTGCCACCTACACAATCTCTCACCGCGCGCTCTCACTTTGCCGGCGCTGAACAGTTGGCTAAAAGGGCCATGGTTATTTTTAGGCTGTTCTTTCATTAACCCTTCCAGCCTGCGGAGGCCAGGCCCAAACTTTTGTTTGCGAGGGATGTTGTCTATTAAAAGCCAGGATTGTGATGTAAAAATATTGGTCTTGTTTTTTTTCGTGTTGTGGAGGCTTCCTTCTAGTTTTCTATTATGCCACCAGAACAAGACGAGACTCCTTCCCTGTTGGCTATTTTTTAACAAATCAGATGGACATTCTTTTTTATCCCAGTTAATGTAGAGGGTGAATTTGTTTGCTACCCAGACACCATAGCAAATGACCATCTACCCCACCTGGTTTGGAAGCAGAGAAGGTCTTCTTTGCTTTAGCAATAGTGTCAATTCGTTTAGTGTCTTATCTTTAAAATGAAACAAGTTTCTCTAGGCACCAATTTGCAATAATTATCACTGCCATTGCAGGCTCAGTCCGTCTCCGATCTGCATCTTTCCTCATAATGGTGATGACGACGTGTGCTGCCCCGAACAACAGGTGTAGTATAGAATTGGGAGAAGCAGATTCCACCCCTTGTCTGTCAAATCCAGTGAAAGGCTTCTGTTTCCTAAACCGATCACCTTTGCTGTCTGTGTTCCAGTTCTGAGATGGTCTCTTTTTGTCCAGGTGACAGTGGATCAGGAAGAGGTTAGAAATTTCCCCAAAAAGAGACAGCACCAACTGCTTCCTGTTTGTTCTCCGTCCATGCTAGACCTGGGGTCACAAGGACAGGAAGTCCTTCGTGATACTGTTTTGGTTAAAACTGGGCTTAAAGGTGTCCCTAGATGTTTGGTAAATATCTCCTGGAATGTTCTGACGAGGATTGTTTTCCTTGTATCTATGGGGCAGCACATGACAACCTTAAATTAATATATTTTAAAAATAAAATGACCAGGCTGGTTCCAAAAACTTTCCAAGGTTTTCCCATCACTGGGTTATCTTTTTCCCTTTCTCTGTTTGGATTTTCTGGTCCTGGATAACATGAGGTGCACAGGGGTGTATCCAGTCCTGGTACCTGCAGGAGAAATTGGGATGTGGCGTGTATACTGGCAACCAGTGTTGAGCTGTTCATGCCCAGCTTATCAAATTTTACAGAAATGATGACAATCAGGCAGGTAAGAATGCATATTCCAGAAGGCACATTTGTCCTTTTTGCCATAAAGCCCTGCCTGATCACAGATTTTAGTTCCCCTTTAAAACCTGGATGCCAGATAAAAAAAAACCTAGGCAAGCCATAAGCTTGATGAATGAGGCCCCAGATACCCCCGAAATGCATTGGAAGTTTTAAATGTACTGTAGATGGTCTATTAAAATATTTTTTGTCTCTCCATCCTTTTTTTTAATTTCTTTTTAATGCCAAATTCTATATACTTTACATGTCATTTTTAACACTCGTGATTGGCATAGGCAAAGAGTCAAGTGCAGCATAGGTTGACTTACGTTGACCCATCAGAAATCATCTTCCTTGAACCCGACACTAATAAAATGAAAGCAGTTTGTTTTTATATTGCATTCTACATCTTTGCTTTTTCTTGCCGTTTTTTTTTTTTGTGTAAGCCAGTGTGAGTCGTGTTTCAGCTTGTGCCGTAAGCTGGTAGTAATTTCCAGATTATTACTTTATTGGCCTCTCTAGAGAGTTGCTTTGTGGCTGCCCTCTCTGAGCTCCCTGGAAAGATAAATATCTTACGCTGTATTTTTATAGATAAAAACCAGAATGTCATCACCGTCGAACTGAACGCCTGCACATCTTAAAACCACATGGTTATGAGAATGTTGCGTTGAAGCTGACTTATGGCATTTTTGTTGTTATGTAGAAAAATGCAGGTGTGTGCAGGAGATTTTTGGCACGTCACGCATGTAGTTTGTTGGCTGCATTCCTATTGATTTCCAGTAGTATTCCCAAAACTGATCCTGTGATATTTGGGTGGGGGGGGGGGGGGGGACAATGGGCTCTCAGGTTCATACTCTCTCCTCTATATGAGTTTGTACAGCCAACCTTGTTGCTTTGACTGTCAAGTACAATGGTGTAGCTGCTGTAGACCCTTCAAGCATGCTAAAAAAAAAATGATAGACTCATTATTTGGATGTTAAAGTCTTGAAGTGATGGTTCACATCACCTGCAGTGGTTGAATTGGCCAACTCAAGACAATTTGCTTCAAGTCTTAAGGTCTCAGATCAGTTTTGTGCCGAAAATCAAACCACGGATCAGCCCCTGTTGTTGGCTCTCACCAAACTTGCAATGAAAAATTTCCCAGAAATGGAGTAACTGCTACTGGCCATCATATCATGGGAACTGATTTGTTTTCCTAGCAGTCACATATTAAGGCGAAGAAGCTTTGGCACTCCCTGACAAGGTATGGATTGCCTGTTGGAGACAATAACTGGACAAGTACATATAAAATATTTTTTAGATCTGGAGGTGTTAGGCTTTTTTTGTTTTAATTCCAAAAGGGAACGGCTGCATCGGCACATCAAAGGGTAAACAGCTTTTACCGAATTATCTCTTAATTGACCACATTGCACTTTGCTGGGCCCTGAAAGCCCTGTGATCTCATCATTCTAAATAGGACTGTGGCTTCAGAAAGGCTGATATGAAAGTTGTTTTAGGAGAGGACGCGCAAGTCTCAGGTTTATATTGCTACAAACTGTGATTCATTCGCCACTTGGATCGCTTAACAAATCGTGGCTCGGTACCAAAATAAGGAAAGAAAAGATCTACAACACTCATCGGGAGACGCAGAGAAGATTAGGCACACTTGTCTTGTGCCAAGAGGTGGCGATGAGTCAGCCTCTGCAGTTTGCTAAATCTAGTTCGGTCTGTACACCTCGCTTCGTGTATAGGAACAGAGAGAAATGAAACCGGGCCATATATACCTACTAAACCACGTAGATGTGGATTTCAGGTAGCAGAATAGTCAGGTCGTGGGTGGAATAGTTAAGAGTAAGGTGCTAATCAATAGTGTTGTTTAAGTTTAGGGCTAGTGTGAGGCCCAGCGTGACTTTGTTTTCCAAGTACTGGAGATTGGGTGATAGGATTGTCAAGATCTAAGCTTTTGAGCATAGGTTTGGACAACCTTGACCCTTGAACTGTGTCAAGGCTCAGGCTTTGCACTTTGCCTACTCAAAGTTTCCAAGATACTCTTCCCCCTTTTCCCTATAGCTATGTTGAGACCTTCAGTTGGTCACAGTGTTCTGTTGCAACTACTTACCCAACCACTCCCATTCAACCAATTGGGAACCATCGTGTGCAGGTGATTTTTTTTTTTGGTGGATTGCAACCATTGTTGCTGAAAGCATTTTGCTTTTTGCCATCTTACAGTAGCCAGCTGCTTCCATTGACTTGAACGCAGCCACTTTCAACTGCAGCTCACTGAAGTTGGAAAGCAGTTGCTGATGGAGGACTGGGGAAGGTTCATCGACTTCCTAAAAACATTGCATCATAGCAAACGGCAACCTCAACTGCATGACAGAGATTGAGTGTGGTCAACACAACAACCACCAAGGGTAGCAGGGAGTGGCAACCACAAGTCCGAAAGGGGCCTTACTATGTCTAAGTGCCTCTTCTGCTCACCAGAACCTTCCCAGTAATGGAAACTTTGTGACCCTTTCCACTTGATGGCCAGTCATAAGACCTGAATGGTCTAACTAAACTGACTTGGACACCTGACCATCACACCAATCATGTGGTCAACACAATGTAAATATCTCTTGAGTAGACATCATTTGGTATAGAGCAAGCCAAGTGGAAGCCATGAACACCTAGTGGAAGTGGACCACTAATTACGAGCTAGGTCTTGTTGACCATTATCTGTATTTCCCGTGTGATGTGGGAACAAATTCCCACAGAACCCCTCGAAAATTTTCTACAAAGAATTGTGGGGTGATGGAGGGGGTCAAATAGATATTAACGCTCATCGTTTTAGAATGGGATGTCCAAAGTGCACTGGTCCACATACTATGGTCATGTAGTATCAACCACCTTGACCTTGCTGATGTCACTGAATCGGGGGGTTCTCTCTCTCACTGGCGTCTCCTTCCCAGCCCCTGGAACATGTACGCGTTAGTATGTTCTTTATAAATAATTCTGAGCTTTTCAATAATTCAATCACAGCAGCAAAACGTCGGCCCTTTTAATGGCTGCAGCGTAATGTCTCCTAGCTGCGAGAGCCGGTCAGCTAAATGCCTGTGTTCCCTATCTTAAGTGCTCCATATTATCCATTCTCAAGGAGATCTGTCTCCAGCACTTCTCTCCCCTGACCTTTCCAAAAAAAAAAAAAAAAACAATCCATAACGAATCTTCTGCAGGTATTGATGACTTTTAGCGGATTGACATGAACATTATTATGGAGTGGTTTACGAGGCTTTTGAGCTTCTGTAAAGTCTCTATCCATTGTCATAAAAATCTCAAGCAGACAGGGACGATAGGATAATCTTTATTGACTCGTAACTGAGACGCTTTGGCGGTACCTGTACAGGAATGGAGCACGAAAAATAAAAAAAGTTTATAGATCCAATAGACATCAGTCACTTAATTTTCTTAAACTGATCAAGGGATTTAATAATATTTATGGAAAAATGTGAAAATGTCAGGAGATTACCAGGGTGGGTGGTATTTTGGCTGAGCCAATGTAATATATCCAACCACCATCATTGTGGAGTCTTCTCTTGGCTCACATGGCAGCCAACAAAGATCAAGAGGTCAGTTGGCATGGTTATTCAGTTATCCAGTATTATTATTATTAGCCAGTATTTATATAGCGCCGACATTTTTATGCAGCGCTTTACAAAGTCCATAGTCATGTCGCAGCTGTCCCTCAAAGGAGCTCACAATCTAATGTCCATACCATAGTCATATGTCTTTAATACAGTCTAAGGACAATTTGGGGGGAAGCCAATTAATCTAACCGCATGTTTTTGGAATGTGGGAGGAAACCCATGCAAACACAGATTTAACCTGCCAACTTATTGCAGATAGAGCCCTGGCTGGGATTTGAACCTGGGACCTAGCTCTGCAAGAGTGCTAACCTTCTATCATAAGTACAGGTAGGTATTTGTGCTTATATCAAAGTTATATCATTACAAATTAGAAAGCAAAGTGAGCCTACATTTGGATG
Source organism: Pyxicephalus adspersus (assembly GCF_032062135.1). Classification (NCBI taxonomy): domain Eukaryota; kingdom Metazoa; phylum Chordata; class Amphibia; order Anura; family Pyxicephalidae; genus Pyxicephalus; species Pyxicephalus adspersus. The sequence continues at coordinate 4,985,616 of NC_092869.1, forward strand.
GTCCCACATCCATGGAACAGGCACGGAGATTGGAGCTTTCATGGGTTTTGCAATAAATGTTTCTTCTACAACACAAATCCATTAAAGCGGGAACATGGAGGTTGTAATGCTGATCCAATGGCTTCGGAAGCCTTATGTCCCAATATATACCTGCTGCATACTTCTATGCAATGTACTTAGAATGAAATGCTGCATCACATATTTGTTTTCTTTTTAATGAAAGCCAAAGTTCTATTTTAGTAAGGTTTTCCTTTGTGGTTCCACCCACCTTGGAGCCCAACTAGTCAGGGGTAGCCATGCCAAAGAACCCCAATTGGCTGTTTGAGTCACCATGACTGTGAGTGTTACTGAAAGGGCGTTCTCATCAGGAAGTTGCAGTTTTTATGTGTGAGAATACAGTAAAGGTCCCTTTAAGAGATTCATTTACTTTATAATTTTATTTTTATTGCACTTCTCCTTTTTTGTGTGTGAAAGTTGAGAAGATGCCTTTTATTTTGTTTAGCGTGCGTTAAGAGTACCTGTCTGCTCAAAATGAAACTTTGACATACATCAAGCCTACTATGCATTAAGGAGACCCCCCCCCCCCCCCCCCCCCCCCCCCCCCCCCAAGTCCTCTCTGGTCTTTTTGGAGTTCCTTGACCTGGTCGGACAGATCAGAAACTTGTCATGGTGTTCCAGGGGTGCTGTTGCCCGATCTCCGGATATGCTATGTAGACCCATTTCCTTTCTTCTATAGAGGTTGCCACTGGGCAACCTGAGTTGGTAGCATGCCAGGGGTGAATGTAGGCTGTGTTGCCCAATGGCAGAAGACTAATGTTTCCCTATTAAGTGTTCCTGTCTATGAACGGAGGTATAGGTAGGTGAATGTGCCAACATCAGGAAACAATGGCTACTAGTGCCATCAGTTGACCACAGGACTTGTGATTCTGAATCCAAGGTGTTTCTCTGAAAAAGGATTCCAAGAACCTGGCTTCACCTTAAGTCTTTGTTTTATCCATCTCTACCTTTTTGTGCCCACAAGATGCCCTAGTAAGCCATGATCGGTCCTTTGTATCAGTCCATTGAACTTTGGCCAAAGCTTCCTTTTGTATTTGGATTCCCTTTCAGTTCTCTAAGTAGGTGTAAAACGAATTGATTTTTACCTTTTATCATCCATTGTTGCATCTCGGTGCCACTGATCTGCTGCAGTTTTGCTGCAGCCCATTCGCACGTACATGCATTTCATCGACAGCTGCGTGGCATTTCTCATGGCAGGGTGACAAGAGCTGACCAAACTGTGGGTGATAATGGCTGCTCATCTCCAACAGGGTGGCAATTCAGAAGAGCAATCGGGAGCAAAGCAACAAGAAAACGTGAAATAATAGTTCAGTGTTCAAATGTGATTTTAGTGATTTGGATTACATTACCTTTCATACATTGCAGCACCTTCACCTGCTCCCCTGGGTGCTGCACAATTAACCTGTTACTTATTACCAGAAGGGTGTGTGTCATTGGCGGTGGCTTTTATTTCACCGTTCCGGCTAGGTGAAGGTTAACCGGTCCCCTCGGATCCACCCTAAAGTGGCAGGTTGAGGAGACAAAGCCGTGCAGCTGTTGCAAGTTCCCGGCATAATTACAAGGGGTTTGTCCTCACCCAACCAGTTGTGTTAGTTCCAGGCCTGACAGAGCAAAAAAAAAATTCTTTTTGAAAATTCTGTAAACAGCTCGGTAGCTGTCAGTGTCACCTTCGGGCTGTTTTGTATTTTTTTTTCTTTTTCCTGCATTAACTTCTATAGAGCTTCACCGACCGTGTTACCTTTGAAAGTAAAGAATCAACGAACACTCTTCTTAAATAAAGTGGTGAAGGAAACTTTTTTTAATTTTTTGTTCATATTCAGAGAACAGGAAGTAGGATAAAATTTTTCCAGTGGGGACAAAGTAATAAACAGGTTATCCAAAAATAAAAAAGATATGGTTACAGATTGAAAATTGACAGGTAGGCTCCTGTATGGCCCGTGACATCTTTTTGTCCTTCCGCCTCCTGCACAATAAAATGTGTTTGTTCCACGACCTTCTATTCCATCGCATGCCTCCCTGCACTTCTATGTGCGCACCTGTTGGTCTTGTTTTTTTGGTGGCGCCTTTCTGCGTTCAGCAGCTTTGGTTCTCTTGCTTTTTATTCTTTTCTTTTTTTTTTTTTGTGTTTTTTGTTTTTTTTGTTTATAGAATAATCGCCCAATGATGATCCATGCGCAGAGACTGCAATGACGGAGCTGCTACAGTCTCTGCACAATTGCTGATCAGTTTACAGATTGACATCTCCTTGACATTCTGATGGATTGGGTGTCTGTTCCCTGTCCATGTGTCCGGGTGATGGACAGCTGCACCAAAAAGCACAGCAGGGAGCACCCAGTTGGCATCCCCAGCTCCTAATGTAAGGCAAAGTACTAAGACCGGAGGACAATGTGACTGTTAGGGCCATGTCAAGGTATTGAGATGAGCGGGATGTTCTGATTAATATACATACAGTGGTTCTCCGGTATTGTTTATTGATCCGTCCTGGCTGATCTATAAATGACCAATCTGCTTTTTAATGAGTGCTACTCATCCCCCTCTCCATAGAACAGAATGGGTGCTGTGTGTACAGAGCTCATTCCTTCACAATTTACTGGATCATCCCCCTTTGTTCTTTGTTGTGAAAAAACAGTTCCTATCATATCTATGCTGAATTGCTGGCCCTGTTCACCTAGTGTGCCCATTATGAAGGGCACACACTATCTCTCTGCTGAGTCCCCAGGTCTGCCTATAGGAACATTGAAGATTATTTCAGGAGAGGAGAGTTATAGAGGAAGGAGCAGCAGAGTATTTCAGGAGAGGAGAGTTATAGAGGAAGGAGCAGAGTCCTCCAGCAGAGTATTTTAGGAAAGGAGAGTTATAAAGGAAGGAGCAGAGTCCTCCAGCAGAGCAGAGTATTTCAGGAGAAGAAAGTCCATCCCAGCGTATTTCTCTGTATCCAAGATGGCCGTGGCTGTGATGATCTTGCAGGTTTCGGGAGATGATAGGGGGCGCTGTGTAGGGAGAGAACGGATGTTGGTTTCAGCAGGTCTGTGTGTTGTGGTTTTGTTGAACGGCAGCGGTATTGGGTTTCCAGTCACAAGCCTGGTAGCTGCTCGGTGTTTTCTGCAGATTGCTGCCTCTTACTAATAGCAGGAAACATCACAGAGAGCCACTTTAATCATCTGTGACATATTTTATCACTCACATTCAGCCCTTTTTCTTCCTGTAGGATGAGCAGCAAAGCTGTGAACTTTCCATATAAGCAGATCCTCGGAGTCTATCATATGACACCACTTTCACTGTACGGGTTGGGGAGGTTTATGAGCAAAGCTTGTCACTGTCACTATAGGAAGAGCCGCTTGTCTATCCTGCACTCCAGGTAAATGGCTAAATACGCCAATTAGAAACACGCATAGGAGTCATTTTCATTGCCAGAGGATTTGTATTTCTATCCATCTATTTGTGCGATTTGTACAGCTCCGTTCTCTCTGGCAGGGAAGGGGACCTTTTTTTTTGTATCTGTACATGTTGGTGCCATTTGCACTATCGAGGTGTGTTGGGGTAAATCATTCATTTGAACAGTACGCTGCATGTAGCGCTGCTCACAAAGTACAGCAGTGCAATGCCATGTGTTGCACTGCCCTGCAATGTGCCAATGGGCATGGAGCATTGGGCTGCACCATATTGCATATCAGTGGGCAAGGACCTAAATACACACATGTGCTTGCTCATGCATAACCGTGCTGCATTAGGGTCAGCTTGTTCCCTTGAATCAACTGGCCAGCGCTCCACGGCACTCTATAGTGTGTTGCCCCGCTGTGCTGTCCAAAAGGTGTGCTGGGGTACCTTAAAGAATGATTGACACCTCATCCAACAAGACATAGTATGGATGTTTCTGAGTGACCGCAGAAACATGCGTGCTATCGCATGCATTCCTTCAGTTCATCTATGTGAACGGTCCCTATAATTTTTTTTTCTTTGCTGTACTTGTACTTCTAAATGGTGAACTTTTCTGCACTTGACAACTGGAAAAACCACTTTTTTTTATTTTTAAAGGTCAAGCTTTACCGTTGAATGTCGCTATTGCATTTTGTTTAGAATTAAAACCATTTGTATGTTCGTAGGTGCGCTGAACGTGCAAAAATATGCCAGAACTAAAGATATTCACATAATAGTAAATTTCTCAAACCTTTGATTTGTGGGTAAGTAATGTGATATTTTATTGACCTATCTGTAGATGTCACTCTGCCTTAGGTAAACAAGGTTTAAGCGAGCCAAGCTGTCCCCGTCCAAGCTATCCTCTTCCTTTTTTGGTGGAGAGTATCCAGAGCATGGCTCCACCTTCTGTGTTCCCTGATAACAGCAGCTCCTTAATGCTGTGCCGTGGGAACTCGGCCCTCTGCTCTGCCTTTCACAGGCTCCGGCTATGCTGTCACGTCTATGGGAAGGTTGTTTCCCGAGGCCATGGGGCATCTCGATGGCATTTTTCCCACGTTAACTCCTTCGCTCTGCCATACATCACGCTGCCTTGTCCATTCTTGCACTTTTTTTCCCCCCCAAAAAAACATTCCTTGCGAGGACTTTTTATGGTACTGTGGGTAAAAAACAAAAAACAATTGTGCAGTCTTATTTCTCCTAGGTGAAATATGAAGACCTGAGTTTTTTTATTCAAATTTGTGTTGCTAATTTTTATGTCTTTTGTAAGAAATTGAAAATCTGGACTCACTGCTGAACTTTGACCATGGATGAGCAGATGTTGCTGAGTCAAAAATCTGCCACGCATGAGAAAGTTTTCACACCTTTGCCCCCCCCCCCCAAGATGCATTTTCTATAGAAGTCAGTGGAGTAGGCCTCAGCCCTCTGGGTTTTATTTGGAACTAAACTTCCTCTTGCAGTGGGGTCACCCTAAACTGCAAGGGTTAAATTCTTCTTTAGCTGTATGGGGATCTAAATTGGCTCTTGCAGTCTTCCCTTTGCTGTAATTAGTCCTCCTTTGGATACTTTTTAGGCTTCTTCATGCAGCAGTCACAGGTACTGAAGTCATCCTTACAGTGCAGGATCAGCAATCCTGCATTGTAACTGAAGAAGCCGAGGGCCCGCCCACAACCCGGAGTATCGGCTGCAACTGGAGAATGCCGGCCCCCAAGGAAGTAAGGGATAAGTAAGTAAAGAACTTGCACTGCAGGGAGAGCCATACTGCAAGAGAAGCTTTGAGCATGCAGGAAAGGAGGTCAAAAAACCTTCTTCAACTTCCTCCTTCAGTCTGATTAAATCTACATTAGCCTGAAATGACAATCATTTGGTTGACTTCTCTATGCTGTCCTGCAAACATTACAGCTGCGGCGAAGTCAGGAAACGTATTTTCTTTTTCTGCATTTAAAAAAATCCAAAGTTTTTGCAAGCTTCTGTGGAGGACTGTAGCCTCTCTGTACATGATTCTGCACTGGGCAACCTCTCTCCCTAAAGCCTACAGGGGGCGCCTAATATCAGTCAATGTTAAAAGCCTTTATAGTGAATGACTGTATAGATTTTACAAAACCCTATTTATTGTATGGGTGTCATATGAACAGGAACTGCAGGAAAATCTCCCTAACGGGGATCAGAAATAAAGACCTAATGTCACTATATAAATTGTGTCTGGCACTGGGCTTGTGATTTTTGTTGGTGTTTACTTTTCATTGCTTTTGAGAACTTGCTCAGCATTTGGGATACATGTAAGGTTACAGAACTGACTAACTTGTTCATATAGGGAGATCAGTAAACCTTGTTACAGTTCCTTAGGGACTGGTTGGGGAATGTGTTTCTGCTTCCTGAACTTGACCTCTGTAATTGTAACAAGACTGTGATAAAAATCTAAGTTTTTTTTCTGCTTTTCTCAAAATAAGGCAATGAAAATTTGCAAAACATCAGCAGTTTATTCCCCAGCATGTAGTGTTCAGAATAGTTTGTTTGTACACCACTAGCACCAGTGTCTGTATTCTGTAAATGGTACAGAAATATGCTTGTGTACAGGGCGCAATAAATGCTTCTCGTGTGCAGGGCGCAATAAATGCTTCTCGTGTGCAGGGCGCAATAAATGCTTCTCGTGTGCAGGGCGCAATAAAATGCTTCTCGTGTGCAGGGTGCAATAAAATGCTTCTCGTGTGCAGGGCGCAATAAAATGCTTCTTGTGTGCAGGGCGCAATAAATGCTGCTTGTGTGCAGGGCGCAATAAATGCTGCTTGTGTGCAGGGCGCAATAAATGCTGCTTGTGTGCAGGGCGCAATAAATGCTTCTTGTGTGCAGGGCGCAATAAATGCTTCTTGTGTGCAGTAAATGCTTCTTGTGTGCAGTAAATGCTTCTTGTGTGCAGGGCGCAATTTGTGTGCAGGGCGCAATAAATGCTTCTTGTGTGCAGTAAATGCTTCTTGTGTGCAGTAAATGCTTCTTGTGTGCAGGGCGCAATAAATGCTTCTCGTGTGCAGGGCGCAATAAATGTTCAGGAGTATCCCCTTTGGTGTCTCTACCGCATCTGGTTCCTTCATCCCATACATAGGCAGTATCTATGCCTCTACCCCATACATAAGTCATAAGTAACACATAGCATTTGTTGTGTCTTTACACCACACATATGCAGCATTTGTTGTATATCTATCCCATACATAAGTAGCACTGTTGTCCATACCAATACTACATAGGGCTATGGAGTAAGGATATAAGTGATTTTTTTGTGCTTCTACCCCATACATAAGCAGAGGCCCCCATAAATACCTAGCACTTGTTGTGTCTTTACTCCATACATAAGTAGCACTTGTTGTATCTTTGCCCCATAAATAAGTAGCACTTGTTGTGTCTTTGCCCCATAAATAAGTAGCACTTGTTGTGTCTTTGCCCCATACATAAGTAGCATTTTTTGTGTCTTTGCCCCATACATAAGTAGCATTTTTTTGTGTCTTTACCCCATACATAAGTAGCACTTGTTGTGTCTTTACCCCATACCACACATAGGTAGCACTTGTTGTGTCTCTACCTCATATATAGGGCTATGGGGTAAGTACATAAGTGATTATTCATGTGCCCTGATCCCATACTTGGGTAGCACTTTTCCTGTCCCTGCCCAATACAAGTTTCACTTATCCCACCCTGTAGATAAGTAGCACCTATCCTCCCCATGTCCAGGAGTTTTTTTGGGGGGGTTTTGCATTTAAGGTTATTATCTTTACATTTCACAGTTGTCACTGGAACAGGGAATGTCATCTAATACGGGTTCCAGTGACGGCTGTCAAAATAGGATTTATCCTCCCTTTTACAGGCGCACAGTTGAGGGTGACAACACAGAGGGGTTTTAGCTCTTACTTTGGAGACATTGGTCCTGATTTAATAAAGCTCTCCAAGGCAGGATAGAATATACATTCATCAGCGAAGCTGGGTGATCCAGCAAACCTGGAATGGATCTGGTCCAGGAGTGAACACATTTGCTTACAAATAACTTTTATTAAATCCATTCCAGGTTTGCTGGATTACTGCCAGCTTCACTGATGAAAGCGTATCCTTTCCAACCATGGTGAGCTTTTATAAATCAGGCCCATTTTGTTGGCTTTTTCTACGCTTGTGAAAAATTGTTTAATTTGCATATTTTAAAATAATTGTCAGCATTTTTTGGAGATGCAAACAGCTCTGCCATTTGAAACAAAGAACAGTTTTTCTTTAAAAATGGAAATGATCCTACTAGTATTTGCTATTATCTGTACAATTTATATATTTCCCATCACATGCACCTGCAAACTAAAGTTTTCCCACACATGTATCTGCTCTGGGCGTGTGCACACATGCGTGTCGAAGGGCACGGGAGTGGTTAAGCTGAGAACATATGTTGGTGCTGTCGGCGTATTAATCGCCTTCGTTTTACAGGAACCGCACTTGTACACCTTGAAGACACATATAGAAAAAAAATGAAGCAGCTTAACAAAGACACAGATGAAAGTGCCCCTAGGGGACCAGAAGTCTCGTATGGCCCCGCTGTGTCATATGCTGCTGTCTCCAAGGAAGAATGCGGCTTTGCAAACCACTAAAGGCCTGAATGGTGAAGAGCTGAACCCTTACCCACAGGTTGTCCTTCTTGATTCTCCAATATTGAAGCATAGATTTAGCAATACTGGCCATTCAAAGTGACCACTTTATACACAAACAACCCTGCTCTGCCAGTTGTTGGTGTCAGTGTCGTGAAGAGGTCTCATTGGCAGTTGAAATAGAGCACTACCAGGTAAATGTTGGCTTTCCTGGCCAATGGCTGCCAGGCAAATGATTCATATAAAGGAGAAGGTGGTCATGCACCCATTGACTAGTTTATGGCCACCTTTAGTAATATGGAAAAGACTTGAGAAAAAAATGGTTTAGCCCATGTTGTTCATTCTGATGCATTCTTTGCATCTGATTGGATAAAAAGTTTCACTTCAAAATTAGCTTCCCATGGAAAACATAATGCCAGCCATTAGGAATCCAATATAAGAGTTCATTCTCACAGGACGTGGCGCTTCCAGGTCTGTTGGGAGACAAAGTTCCACCATGTAAAAGTTTCTTGGAGCAAATCATTTCCTAACAAATTGTTTTTTGCCACGAAAGGTCAACTTAAAAATGTACTTTTGTGAAGAGCAAATTGTAATGCCGCCATTAAGAATCGGCCACCTCCAGGTCCTTGCATGCATACTTCTGATTCCCTGTAAATCACTCCTATCAATGACCAGGTCTTCATTGCCTGCTTAGACCCACCTTTTCTACTTATACACCTCACTGTGGGTCAATAAGCCCACCCATCATCCTGATGGACTGGTGGTAGGGTTTATGAAGCTCAAGGAATAACTTTGCTTGGAGTTCCATTTGTGTTTGATTTGCACCCCGGTAAATGGTAACATTTTTACCATGCAAAATCCAAAAAAATTATGTAAGCAAAGAAAAAAATTAGTTCAAAATGGTTGCACTCTTGCTTCACCTTGGCCCCATCTTCTGTTGTCAACTTAAATGCCATTGGTCATTTTTTTCCCAGAGAAAATGCCAGTTTAAAAAAAAAGAATTATGGATTCAGCTGCTTCTGGGAAATCCTTTTTTTGAAGAATGGACAGCAATCCCGAGGGCGAATTGGCATAGTTGGTTCTCTGGGTCAGCTTGCATTGGAAAGTGCACAAGTCATTTTTTCCCATCATGAGAGGAATGTGTCATATTTCCCCAGCTGGCAGCCTTTTCAGTAAGGCCGGTCCAATGTCACAGGGTGTGGAGCTCGTCCCTTTCTGTTCTCCCCCCCCTTCCCCCTTGCCAATTCCCGGATCACTGTGAGATCCGTGCAGACAGGTGTGTGGAGTGTCCGTGCGGAGGGGAGGGCTGTAATTTATACTGTTATCACCTTGGCACACGCGGGACCGAGGCTGTAACATTGAAATGCCCCCATGTTTATGGACGAGGGGCTTAAGGCAGAGCTCTGACCGTATTTGCAGTGTATTTTTAACTGCTCCTTCCTCTGATGGGAAAAATGTTGACTGTTGGGACATTTGGGAGGATTGAAATGAGTAGTAAAAATAAAACGGACCTTTAGCTTAAATCCAAAATGTGTTTAAGTACGAATGAGCGGTACCTTCATGGAAATGTAACTTTTGTGACACCCATACTAGAAATGATTGGTATGGTTGTCATCAAGACAGAAAAACTTGCCCATCCCTTAGACTTTTTTCTCTTTGACTGAAGAGATTTTCCATTACAGCCAAGTTCCGCGCCGGCACCATTACTGTCTCCTCTCTCATCCGGCAACTTCATCTATTGGATAGATGTTGAGCTTGGATCGTGCTTTGAGAAATAGCAAATGACTTTGAAGAAATTAATTTCAGGTTTGCTGGATCACCCAGCTTCACTGATGAAAGTGTATCCTCCCCAGCCTTGGAGAGCTTTAATAAATCAGACCCATTACATAGTACAAATAAAAAATGTATCTGACGGTGGGTTCAGCTTTGGGCAACCAAGCTGACCAAGACGCACTTTATAAATAAGGACCATCGGTCATCAGCTGGCTAATGTCTTGAGACGCTTTGATAAACGAGCGTCATTCTGTTTTCCTGCAAGAACAGAGCCGGTTAGATCCTTATGTACTAATTGTTTTTCTTTTGGTAAACATGAAACACGCTGTCTCCTCATCACAGTGCCTTGGGATGCTTTGATATTTTACTCACAGCCTTGAATTATTAATAATCAGTTTTGTTCTCCGTGTCCCAGTCATATGGTGTTCCTCCATTTTAATTAGAAAATGGATTGTAGAAAACATTATTTGGGGAAATGTTCTGTAAGGAGTCCAATATAGTGCATGAGAGATGGAATTAGTCTAATAGCCTGGGTTACCATTGGGGAGATTTAAATGGAATGTTCCACTGGGAACCAAGTTGTGAAACGGCTTAAAGGAACATTCAGACACCGGTTGCCATTTTGCTTGGATGGCCAAGTAAAAACTTTATTAAAATTTGAACCTAAACTTTCTTTAATTGAAGGTCCATTCATAACTGGGGACCATTAGAGAGATCTTGTTCCTTGGCTCGTTAAGCTGTCTGTACAATCCTAATAGCAGGTCCCAGGTTTGCAGCGCTAGGTCCCAGGTTCAAATCTCAGCCAGGACACTAACACAGGTTCTTCCCGTGCTTGCGTGATTTCCTCCGGTTACTCAAGTTTCTTCCCACAATACAAAAACATGCAGTTAAATTAATTGTCTTCCCCCCCCCCAAACTTGACCTTAGACTGTATTAAAGACATATGACAATGGTAAATGGTAGAGACATTAGATTGCGAGCTCCTTCGAGGGACAGCTAGTGACATAACTATGGATTTTGTAAAGCACTGTGTAATATGTTGGCGCTATATAAATACTGTGTAATAATAAAAGTAAAGAATTGGGTAAAGTTTTCAGACTTTTCTTATCTCACATAGCAAACATGGGAACACTCATGAGCAATTTTGTATTTACTTGACTAACTTCTTGTTATTCAGGTAAAAACTGGCTTCTTATCATCCCAACAGCAGATTCCCCGATCCACATTGTGATTATAGATATTTAGAATGACTCTGGAGAAAGAAAAGGCAAACTTTTCTGAAGATGTTTTTGAATTTTGCGGTCAGAGGTGGTTCCTGGATCACCTTCATCGTAGTCATAATTCTTCTTTTTCCTGTGTCTATCAGAACCTGATTTCTTTTTCAGATTCTTAGCAGTTGACATACCAATGTGAACTCCATCTTGGTTCAAAGCATTCTGTCCCTCATCTTAGGGGTTAAGAAATCCACCATCTCACCTAGACTTATAGACCTTAAAGGCACAATGGGACTGATTTTTTAAAGCTTTTCATGACTGGAGAAGAATACATATCTTGGAAGAACCAAAGTGATCTAGCATACCTGGAATGGACTAGATCCATTCCATGGCCAAGGTTCTCCCATGCTACAGTGTTCAACCCAGAATTTTTTTTTGAGCAAGGTGGGAAGAAGCTGTAGGCGGGTGACAGCCCCTTTATTGTGACCTAACTCTTCAGTAACCATCCAAAAACAGCCAGGTGGTTACTGAAAAGTGTTGGGTGGTGCACCCAGCTAAAAATGGGCTGGGGAGAACACTGGGATAGACTATCTTCTCTAATCAGACCCAATGATTTCTCTAAGAATCCAAAATATACTGGCCTGTCAAACACCTGGCCACCACATTTGTATGAGCTTGTTGGACTTCCCAGTCCAGATCCTTGACCCGTGATATGGATTTGTCCAGCCTTTATGGATAGAACAGCTTCCACTCTTCTAGGAAGGCCTTTCTGAAGATTTTAGAGGGCCCTTGGATAGCCAAATGAGTATTGGTGAGGTCAGGTATTGATGTTGGATGAGAAGACCTGATTCACCATCGTTGTTGCATCCCAGTTGTCCTCAATGAGGTCTTTTCAGTTGAGTTCCTTCATACCAATCTTGTCAAACCATGTCTTCACGGTGCTGTCTTTGTGCACACAGGAACAGAAAAGGACCTTCACCAAACTGTAATCACAAGGTTGGGAAAGGACAATTGTCTTCAATGTTTTGTATTCTGTAACATCAACTGTACCCTTTACTGGAAACATCTAAACTCCTTGTTCACAAAGTCCATGACTGAGTCAACAACCATTTTACCATAAAAACTTCTGGTAGGTTAATTGACTTCCACCTGAATTTGGAAGCCAATCAACCTGGTAACGACTATGAATGACCTTAGGGGACGGCGACTAATGTGAGTGATTTTGTGTACTTTGTAAAGTCATAAGTGATATATAACCCTTATAGAAATAAAGGAAATGAATAAACATCTTTTCTGATTACAATCTCCTGAGCTTAGTCGCTGAACTCTTGTAGCTTGCAGATCAACAAGTTTTCATCAACGGGGCCTCAACCAGCTGCACCTTTCCTTCACCCTGGCTATGTTCTTTCCTTAGTAATAAGGCTGTAGGTCTCTCTTCCTTTCATTTGAGGGAACTGGTGCTTGGTTGGTCTAAGGTGGGGAGTCCTTAGACGTCTATAAGCTTCAGCAACTTGAAGGATTTCCTCTCTTCTCTGCTATCAGCCAATATCATGGTGGATGAATGAAGAGCAGTTGAGCTGGTTGGCCACTTTGTAGTGAGCTCTGCATGGACAAAGCCCAATGTAAGTATTATAAATGTGGGTGAGGTTTATAACCTTTGTAGTGTGGACAGCAGGTGGCCTAGCTTTCAAACATCGAGCTCCAAAGTGACGACTGTCCAATAAGACAGCAACCACAGTTGTCAGCTGTTAGGCCGTCTCAGCAGAGCGAGGCTTTGCACTGTCAATTTGCAGCTTCCAGGATGGCTCTGATCTCCCTCCAGATGTCTCTACAGTCTGGTGGTCTTGAAGGCCGCAGCCATCTGACGTACTGTACTAGCCGCTAGCAAATACCACAACAGCTCTTTGCTTCCTGTGAGAACCACTGTTTTTGCTGCACTCCATTGTCCTCCAACAAGTCGACTGCAGTCCTTTTAGGTCGCCGGTGGAAAGAAAGCAATTATATATTACAATTGCATCATTGGTTGCATTTTAGCTACTTTTATCTCTTTGTCCTTCTTTCTTATATAAAAATGACTTCCTTTTTGTGAGTATTAGTACATATTCATATTTCCTTTTTATATCTGTAGGTTTTTGCTGACAATTCATGACATCTGGGAATCGCTGGTAGGGAGATGGCTTTCCCGGAAGACACTTCCTCTTATATCTTTTTTTTCTCTCTCGCTCTTTATATCTCTTTTTATCCTTTTCTCTCGTTCTCTGCTTTTCTCTCTCTGTTTCAATTTCCTAATTTTCATTTTAATCATACAAATAAACAAGCCAGCATAAAATATGTCATTCAGTATTCAATTTCCAACAAATCATAATTCAACAATATAATCTCTATTCAACACAATCTTCAAGTTTGATATATATAGGTTTTATATATGTCTATCCCAACCTTTAGTTTTTCTCAGTTCTCAATCTCTATCTTTTATTAGGATTATTATCTCAATACACAGCATACTCCTAATTAATTCATTTTCATATTATTGACTGCTTCCACCTTCCCACTCTCATATATTCTTCAGTGACCAAATTTTCTATCTACTGTATGCTTTTCGCTCTCTCTCTGTCTATCTCTTTATTGGATCTCTCTCATAGATCCCTCATTCCCTCAGACCGATCCCCCCCTCTCCTCCTCTCTCATTCAGTCTGATTTTACTTGTTTACATTGTAAAAAGGAAAATGTTTTAGAAACCGTTTAAATTTAATTTTATTTATTGCCTTCCCAAATGAACTTAGTTTTCCAAAGAATTTTTTAAGTATTTGTTGGTAATAACGGCAACGAGTTATTACTATAAAAGTATGTACTGATGGACTATAATGGCCCAAATTGGAGACTCGGGATTAGTATTAGAAATATATATATAATGTCATTTTATTTAGGAAGTGTATCACTATCTTTGACCCCTCTCTCTTTTTCTCTATCCTTCTATCCCTCTCTCACAGACCTTTCAATCACAGATCTGTACCCCTGCTTTAGTTTTTGTGCCTCCCCTGCTTTACTTGAGCCGCCCCTTCTCCTCGCTTAAAGTTGAGCCCCTTCCGCTCGCCTAAGGTTGAGCCCCTTCCGCTTGCTTAAAGTTGAGCCCCTTCCCCTCGCTTAAAGTTAAGCCCCTTCCCCTACTTAGGTTGGATCCCTTCTTCAACATAGAGGAAGCCCACTATCCCACTCTTCTGTTGCTCTCTTATATTGCCACAAGTTGGTCCTATGTTCTAATATTCCTAACTTTAGTATGAGGGTTACTCCAGTAGCAACATTTTACCGTCTACGAAGCTGCCTGAGGGCGAGGTCGGGGATCCTTTTTGCCAAGACCTTCTTTTATCTTAAGTCATTCTTGAGAATTCCTCCAGATTATTTTCATAGATCCCAGCAAGTGTTGCAGAACGCCATACAGGTGTTTGTTGCGTGTTGTTTGGCGTCATTCACAGAAATGTGGGCGTTATGAAAATAGATATTTGCAGAGGAGCAGCCTGCAGAATCCAGAAAGACATACAGATAGGTGAAAAGCTTGTCACAACACCTCTTGTTGTCAGCAGCGATGTTTGCTTTGCCCAGTAAAGAAAAAAAATAAGCAGCAATTCCTCGATACGTCACGGGGAGATCGTTCGATCCGCCACTTCTTTCTTCTCCTTTTGTTTTAATTGGGCGTAGCTCAGTTAAAGTGATACCAAAGCTAAAAAAAAAAAAAAAATTAGATATTTTAATAATACATAAGAATTGTTTCATTTTCAAAACAAATAGAGTTTTTCTATGGTCTATGCTGCAACCTACAGGCATTGAACATTGATTGGTATAAATGCCATCATTTTCATCCATTCATTGTTGCATCTTAGAACCGTTTGCAGCCACATTCCGTCTACATTCACCTGCTCCAACAATAATTCCCAAAGGGGATTTGATGAGGGTGACAACGGTGGGCTAGGCAATCGGCATTGGCAAGGTGGCACAACGTCTCCACTGGAAGATCTGGTAGCATGGTGACAACGCAGGAGAGAGATTAGGAGAAGTGTTGTCACCCTATAACTTGTTCTTAAAACAAAAAGAGAACCAGGAATCATTTTAGCTGTAGATGTGAAAGACTTGAGAATAAGTCTACATCTTACATCTTCTTTATGTAGGACAGCTTTACCCTACCAGCTATACGTTTTGTACAAGTTGTCCTTTAAGGCATGTCCCCAACCCCAAAGGTGCAGCCCACCTACACAGCGCTGTACAATAAATAGGGGTTACAAATGACAGACAGTGACAAAGGAGGAGGAGAGGACCCTGCCCCGAAGAGCTTACATTCTAGTAGGTGAGGGAAGAATCACACAATAGGAACGAGGATATGGAATGGTGGGTAAGTAGTGAGGGTTTTAGGAGACAGAAGAAGACAGGCAGGCACGTTTGAAAAGATGGGTTTTAAGGGCTCTTTTAAAGGAGCAGCAAGTAGAAGCAAGCTGAATAGGATGAGGAAGACCATTCCAGAGAGTCGGGGCAGCTCTACAAAAGTCTTGGAGCCATGCATGTGACGAGGTAATGAGTGAGGAAGTCATTATTAGGTCATTGGAGGAGCAGAGAGAAAAGCTAGGGGGGTATTTTTCTGTCAGGTCAGAAAGGTAAGTGGGACAAGAACTGTGGAGGGATTTAAAGGCAAAGCACAGGAGCTTGAATTTGATTCTAAGGTGAAATGGAAGCCAATGAAGAGAACTACAAATAGATGCAGCAGAATTCATATAGATTGCAGAGGAGAGAGTCAGGGAAATACTTACCTTTTTCATCTCTGTGCCAAAAAGTGTGCTTTCTGGGTCTTCCTTATCCTTTGCATGTTCGCCGTGGTCCCATTCATTCCTATAGGGGGGGCTTTACTCCTAATGGCCATCAGTGGGTCTGTACTGGTGGTCCCTAAGTAATGATTCGGACCTCAGCATGCAATACGGACCCTTTAGGAATCCTTTCTGAGCTCCAGGCCGTACAGTGAAGATGGCTTGAGACCCCTATAAAGGAAGCCTCTAACCAGACCCTCTATAATATCCTGCTGATAATGTCAGAGTAGGGAGTGTTACTATTGTGTCAATAAAGCTCAAAATGAGGTGACCATGAGAAGGAACTAAAATTGCATGTTCCTGGTAATAAAAAAGAATTGGGGTCATAATAGAAAAGATTTTGTCGGTTAAATTCGCATCTGGGCTGTGTTATCTGTTTGCTTAAGGCTTGGCGGAGTTTCTCTTTAGATGCAGCCCATGGCATGGCTGGCACAGAAGAAAGATTTTCCCATGGTGCATCGCTAATGATACCCACACGGCATTATTGAAAGCAGTTAGGACTTCTGCCATCGAACATAAAGGGATAAAAACAAAACCGTTACAATACTTTGCACAAAGTGCCTTTTCTTTAACCCGCAGGCTGTTTAAGCGTATGAATAATGAATGAAAATAAATTGTTTTTTTTTTTCCTCTTCTAAATTTTCATCTATTGATGAAGGCGGGAACAACAGAATAGCCTGAGGAACCCTTGCCTAAAAAATAACGAAATGAAAATTACCCCCCGCCGCCTGCGGTACGTGCTGTTCTGTACCCTTGGCGGATTTGGGCCGCACTCCGTGCGGAGAACCTGTCTGCTTCAAAGCTAACCTGTCACTAATCCTGCTTGTACTAGAAACCACATATGGGTTAATATTGGTAAAAACCCCAAAATATTGGGAAGCTGAAGTTACAAACAAATCTCGTACTGTTGGTGCTTTTTATTGGTTGTTTTGTTGACCAATGGGGAAACTCAGGGGTTGGAAGGGCGGGCATAGACTTAACTTTTTCACAAACTTGTAGAACTTGCTTAGAACTTCAGCTGTTTATTTTTGGATCTATTGATCTCTTTGACTTCTTTTTAAAGTAACTTTTATTATAGATCTTACCTGAGTGAGTCACGGATAATTAATGCTTGGCAAATCTGCCCAAGTTCATTTTGTTTCAGGTTTGCCAAACCTGGTTGAACACGAACAGATGTTAACCTGGCCAACATCAGCTGTGAGCCCATTGTTAAGGTAGACAGAGGGCAACATTCCCATTGGCTAGTGGTTTAGCTGGAACTGCCCATGCTAAACGATCTAGCCAATGGGAATGCTGCTCTCTGTGTACCCTAACAATGGGCTCACAGCTGTTGCTCATTTTGGCAATGGACTTGTTAGGTCTACAATCGCAAACTCAAACTTTTGCATAAGAAATAGCAAAAGGCGTAAGTTTGAGTTGAACCTACATTGAGCGAGTTATATCTGATTTTTGGATTCCTATAATTACATTTTTGTAATTTATTTTATAATTGAAAATCTTGTGGAAAAATCAACGAGAAAGCCTCACGACCATGGAGTGCCTTTGGGTAGGACTGCAACCTCTCGTCACATGGCTCTGTGCGATGTCCAGTAGGTGAGGCCAGTGAACACCAAACTTCCCAATTTAATGGCCATTAGAAGACATGAATAGTGCCATCTATAGACATAAAGTATCGATAATTTAAAAAGCTTTTCATCAGACTGTCCCTCCATATCAGATATTGGAACGGCTCATTGTCCAGGTTTGACCTGTGCGTGCCTCTAATCTGGAAATCTGAGGACATTGCATCCTGCGGCCTCCAACGCAGAATATGGCGATGGCGCACCAGAGGCTATAAACTTTCTGAGGCTTTGATGTGGCAAGCCACAAGTATGCTTTGTTTTATATCATCCGAGGCCCTTCCTGTCACACAGCAATTGTTGTCACAGCAAACGGTTCAGTAGGATTATGCCGTCGCAGCATTTTCATAATTGTGAATCTCCAGTGTGAATAAAAAGTAACATTGGTTAGGGGAGAAGCAATTTCATATTGTCAAACACAACTCATTCCTACATTCTTCTGATGAATCGTATGGGTCATGTTGGAGCACCGAGAGGTTCCATTGTATTGTTGTAGAAGTTTTTTTTTTTTGTTCTGGTTTAACCTTTTATATGTTCCAAAGGAGGATATGTGGCCACACACAGGAGCAGATTTTGATATTGTTCAGATCAAAGTGTCAGGTCACAGAATTGCTTTTTTGTCTCCTTCTAGGAGCTCTCGGCTCCTCCTGGGAGGGATTATCCAAATGATAAAACACATTGGTTGGTTAATATCAGTGTGGAGGAGTGGGCGTTCCTAGGCAGGCTGTATTTGCATAACAGCCACATTCGATACTGAGCCTCTATGGTTGAAAGAACTGAAATCCAATGAATGAAAGAGGTGGGGCCAGGGACTGTCAAATGGGAGAGGGAGGGGCTAGATGATGCTGGACTTCCCCCACTGACTCACTGCAGGTTCTAATGTACTGAAGGGAAGACAGAAGAATAGATTTAATACAGAGAAACTAGGGGACAGATTTAAATAATTGATAGCTAAGGGGCAGATTTAACAAAGGGGAAGCCTGGAGGGCAGTTTTAGGAATGGAAATAAAATTTACACATTGCTTTGGCCTATATTGGAAAAGCACATGTTTAACTTGTTTTATGTTGCATGTACTATAGCACATGTAAAAAAAAAAAGGCGATTTCTGTTAGGCGCCCTCAATGGACAACACGCAGAGCAATAAGTCCTCATCATAGCGGGTTCATGAGACACCCCGTGCTTGTTCCCTCCGTCTCTCGCAGGTTAAACATTACCCTTTGCACTCTCTCCGCAGGTATCTGGGCTTAGGGTTGCTATGTACAAGAAAAATTAGCAAGGAACACAATCCGGTAATTATTTCCGATATACACGGGTCGAGTGCTTGCTTTCTTAATTAGCAGCATGCACAGAATTTAACCCCTCTGCAGCCTGGAGGAGCAGAGAGAGAAACAAAGGGTAACTATCATGGAAGGATTACCCAGCATGGGGCTAAGTGGTTGGAGCTATAAGCAGTGCTTGGCCTTGGGTTATATAATCGGAGGGGGTGCAATCTGCATTTTGTTTCTGAATTCGCATCCTACTATAATCCTAAAACGCCAAACGTGGAAGGGAGCATATCTGTCAGATTCTTATTGCTGCACAGGGTTTAAAAAAGCACCCTTTTCTCATTGCAAGAATATGATAAATGGAACTTTCACTTCCCTCTAAAACAAAAGAAAAAAAAATTTGTACCCTTCTTCCATTCCCTTAAATTGTTTGCAACAGTGCCCACAATAAATATACTTACATACCCATCTATGACTATGTTGTCTCTATCTATATATGGTGACCCTTCTTCTGCATGCTCTTCCCCATACCCTAATGCACCGATCCCCATACTATGATACGGTAAACTATCCTGATCCCCTTAGTTGATTGCATCATGAATTTGTATTGGGTGGATTAATGTGGGTGGTTATGAAGTGGGGCAATTACCATTTTATAACTGCCTGTCAGATTTTGCCAAGGCTGTTGAGGAATGCCAGCCTGCCACCATCTCTGAATGCCTTTTTGTGCATAATCGGCATGGTGTCACCAGTCAGGAACAATCCGCCGTACCATCCATACCTAAATTTTGCCCATTGGTAATTGATTGGCATTGGCGATATGGACAGGTCTGGCAATGAGGGCTCTTTTAGTTGCATGACTTTGTAGATTTCTTCAGAACACCATGCCTTCACATCTCCATCCTCTTGCCCTTTTGTTGTCTTCAAACATCTGCCAGTTTCACTTCCCTCTCCGTAAGAAGGAAGTTGGACACTTAAATCGAAACTGGTGGCTGACAACGGTCACAGGGCCTGATCTTCAGCACCCCTTTACAGGCCTGCAGCATGCACCAAGCATGCACACTTTTTTTGGATCTCTTGCAGTCATGAGTTTCTGAAGAAGTCTCCTTTCTTTTCCTTCTGTTATGTGGGACAAGTTTAAAATCAACACTTTTTGTGGAAAATGATTAGCCTAAAAGAACAGTCTGCAGAATGCATAGTCTGACCCATGGTCCATATATAGGGCCAGCTGTTTGTACCACAACTAGGAATTAGAGAAAAATGTAATGACAGATGCCACCATACTGGCTCAGAGTCTTTGTCTTTGGGCATGTAGATGATGGCAAATAGGGTTACGTGGATACCAATGGAAAAAATAAATAGGTTGGTTGGAAAACCACTCTGCAGACAGAATCTCACCAACAAAGAAGACCAAAATAGATGACGTTGAAATTGTAATAAAAGGAAAATACATGCAAACCATTATTTTGAAATTTATTGTTCCATCAAAATATTTCCAAGCTAGCTTGTTATTGGCATTGGAGTATGCGTGATTGTACGGGAAAGACCTGACCAATCATGGTCCTGCAAAGAGAAGACCATGACCCCAACCACACATCACAATATTGCCTTCCATTGGCTTTATCTTCTCCTGTCCAGTGTTGGAGATGGCCCCATTATCTGTGCAATGGGGCTGCCTGGGTTTCCTGGACAGTAAATGGAACAGTTTATAATGGAGAATAACAGTGTAGTTGTAATCATGTCCTGAAGGTATGCGAAGAACATCTATGTGATTGGTGTCTCTCTGCTTATCTCGTCTGTTTCCAGTTTTCCCCCCTCTGCCTCCTTATCTTATCTTCTGCTATGACACCAGATAGTGTGAATTTAGTTGTTAATTCCATGCCTTGAAAAAAAAAATTGACATCAGGATTCTGAACTGCAACTCCCATCATGGCCTTCAGCTTTGCAGATTGCACATCATCCAATTTATTCTGCTTTTTTTATCTTTCTTCTTTCCTTTACCCTTTCTGTCTTCCATCATCCTTTTATTTGCTTCTTTCCTGCTTTAGTTTACCTTTCTGTTTTTTTTTCTTTTATTTCTGGGCCCCCATTTTTCTTTCTTTGCTCCATTCTCCATTCATACCTTTTTTCCTTCTTCTCTTCTATGTGTTTCTCTGGTAAATTTATATATTCTTTATCTCTCCTTTTATACTTCATTTTCTTTGTTTCCTTACCTTTGTGCTTTTTATTTCATCTCCTTCCCTTCTTTGTTCTTTTCACTTTCATTCTTTTCTTTTCTATTCCTTTCCTTTATTTCTTTGTTTTCTTTTTCTTTTACTTTTCCTTTTCTTATTTATTTCTTTTCAATTTATTTATTTTATCTTTCTTCTTTCCTTGACCCTTTCTGTCTTTCATTTTCCCTTTTTTGCTCCTTTTCTCCTTTAGTTTACCTTTCTGAGTTTTTTCTTTTATTTCTGGACCCCTATTTCCTTTCTTTGCTCCATTCTCTTCTTTTACTTTTATTATTTCTTACATTTACATTTTTTTCTTTCTCTGTTACATTCATCTATTCTTCATCTCTTTTTTTTTTTTCTTTCCCTTACCTTTTGTGCTTTTTATTTTATCTTCTTCTTTTACCTTTCATTCTTTTCATTTCCTTTTTAATTTTTTTGTTTACTATTCATTTCCTTGGTTTCTTTTCATTTTCATTCGATTCCTTTTTATATTCCTTTCCTTGGTTTCTTTTCCTTTTTCTTTTCTTATTTTCTTTCCTGTTTTTTTTTTCTTTCCTTTTCCTCTCCTTTTTTCTGTTTTCTGGTTTTATTAATTCCCATTCTCTTTTCCTTTGCACCTTTGCCTTCCCCTTCCTTTCATTTCCCTTTCTTTCTTTCCTCTGTTTCTTTTCTGTTTTCTTGTTTCCATTTCTTTTCTTGGATCATTTCCTTGCCTTGTTGATTTTTTTTCATTTTTTTTTTATTTCTTCACCTCTCCTCCTTTCTGTTTCCTTGCTTTATTAATTCCCATTCTTTTTCCTCTGTGCCTTTGCTTTTCCTGTCATTTCCTTTTCTTTTCCTTTTCCAATACCTTTTGTTTCCTTTTCCAGTCCTTCCTAGCTTGTCTTCTTTTTTCTTCCTTTCATATTTCATATTTCTTCCACAACAGAATACTGACTTCAATCCACAGGGTTACCATACTGAATATAAAAGATAGAAGGGGTCAAAGTGATGCAGCTCTATAAAGCATTATTTTCTGGGGTCCCGAAGGGATGAGCAGAGCACCAGAAGCGTCTCGGGGCTGCGCACATTTCTCTAACTGTTAATAACCTTGGTGAAAGGGCAGCGTTTTCCAGGTGCCATTGCTTGAAAAGCAAGCTGTGATCCTCACATGGTTATTGAAAAGAAAAAAATTGGAAAAGAGAATAGCTCAGGAGCCATTAGAGGTGCGGAAATCAAATCTAGCTGAGGAGACAGTTTTTATATCCGCATCCGAGGCTTGTTTAACCTGATCCTCCGAGCTGCACAGTATCACTTTCCACCTGTGTGACACAGCCAACGCTCCCAACATCAGCAGCTGATAACACCGCTGAGCCATGCCGTCATACATAGAGACATTGATTAGGGCTGCAGCTAACTTAAAGCTCAACTCCAGCCTTCCCTTTAGTCTTGCACAGCGAAGTGCTTACTTTGATTTTACTGCACACTGGGAGCTTCTCACGATGTGCATTAGAAACAGCAGCAAGTCAGGCTTTGTCTGGTGTAGCTTGGGCCTACACACATGGTTTTCGGACATAAAACGGTTTCCCTGAATCGCCTCCTCTATATTGGCTGACGCTATTTTTATCTTGTCGTTTCATCATGAACTGTTGTGTCTGTGCCGTGCTCAGTTTCATTGTGGTAAACGTGCCCCGTGTCACTACTCAGCAGGTATTTGCATACCTGCTTCCTGCAACCTACCGCCGTTGCAGACACCATGACCTGTCTCATGGTGCTTTGTCAGCATGTAAGAAATAGGACAGACTTCAGCGCCTAAAAAAATTCTTGTCCCATATATCTCTTTTTTAAACACCTCTGGCCTGGAGGGCTGTTTGCATGACCTTGGACACCAACTTGGGCTTTGGAAAGGTTCACTTAGCTAACCGTGACTCTCATTCCCTTTGCTCTCCAACCATGTGGCCACTGGGATTGAAAAGAGGAAGTCTTATGTAAGTTGACTTGGTAAGTTCCACAAAAAAATGGCAATAGTGAGGATAACAGAGGTGCCCTAATAGAAAAGGAGATGAACCAAATTTGTATCTTTTCATAGTATTTATTGGTTGAAGACAATTAAAAGTCACCATCTACGTATTGGCGCCTGTGTAAGTTCCAACATGGAGCTCGCTACTCCATTGCCACCCTTATGTCCTCCTGGATGACCATGTGGCCAATCACCAAGTCCATGTAATAGCATTTATACATTTTAAACAATTGTTTCCTTCCAAACTTGGGGCAATGGTTTGGAGGGAGTAGAGAGGAAACCCTATGTAAGCTCCAGGTGGTGACTTTTAGCCTAAACAGGACTGAGAACCCTACCCTCCCTTCCCATGTGGCACCTCTACAACACCAATACCGTCAGTGCCTTCCCATGCAAGGAGGTGGAGTACTTGAAAGGGAAACCTTTTGGTGCATTTGTTGCTTTGCATGGCACAAGCACAGGTTAACATTAAACAAAACCTTTACAAGAGATCTCTGACTAAGCTCAAGATTGCAATCATAAAGATGTTTTTCATTTCCCATATTTATATAGTGGTGATATATCACTCATTGCTTTACAAAGTACAAAGAACAACTCACATTAGTTCCTGTCCCCCGTGGGCAATCCTGGTCCTTTTCACACTTTCAAACAGTAGGGCCAATTTTGGGTGGAAGCCAGTTAACCAACAACCACATAATATGGTAGGAGTGCGGAATCCCTACCGGATTACAGGTGTTTCCAAGGAAGGCTGCTGATAATGCTACAGCATACAAAGGCATTTTAGACATCTGCAATGCTAATATAGAGCCTTTCCTGTTTTATAGTGATTTACAAAGCCAGCTCCATGAAGACATGGGTTGACCAGTTTGGTCACAAAGTCCTTACCTCAATCTTGCTGAACTCCTTTGGGATAAACTTGCGTTGATTGTGCCAAATCTTGTTCCATATCAGAACCTGTCCTCAAAAGGAAAGGTGAAGGGAAAACCTCTAAATCTTGGGGTTTTGGAATGAAATGTCCAACATGGTTGGATAGGTGTGATGGTCAGGTGTTCACTAACATTTAGATATAAACTGAGGAAGGCAACATGGGTTCCTCAAAATAAACAGTCACCCCTTATACTTGTTTAGCGTCCAGTAAAAATTTAGACCTTTCACCCAACAAAAGGACTCCACAACAGCGAGAATCAACCCTGGGCATTCATCAGCTCATGCATATATAGGCTGTGCACAAATAGGACCAATAATGAGGTCTGGCCACTAGATGCAAACCTAGAAATGGAGGCCTTTTCAGGCCCTACAACATCCCCATTTTCTAGGACCCACAACAGAATTCTCCTTCATATTGGTCCTATTGTTTTTTTTAGTTGAGGTTAACAACTCTCACACAGAGAATAAAACACAACATGCAGATTCTGTGGGGGATAACCTCCATTTGTTGCCCAACGCCAGCTTCTGCCCCTTGACTTGTTAAACAGCTCCGGGTCCCGTGGAAAGCGTGTTGGATAAGCATGCGGCACCGCGGGGCACTCATTCCCATCGATCATCGCCCGAGCTCACAGCAATATTACATAACGGAAAAGAGAAAAAAACCTTTCAGTCGGAAAAGAAGAACATTGCTCTGTCAGGCAGCAGAGCCAAGCTTCATCCATTGTTTAATAATTCAATTCACTTAACAGGCTGTATCGGATTTTACTTTTCACTTGATTGGGCAGACAGGATCTGGAAGCCCATGGGTGCAGCCATGAAAGGGAATTCGGGAGGAGTGAGTGCGAGGAGGAGAACTGAGAGTGAGCGCTGGGGAGAAAAAACAGAGTGGGCCTAACCGCCGGCACTGAAAAAAAAAAACTTAGCTGTGCCGATTGTACAGCCATATTCCCCTCATAGGCCATAGCCCTTTATGTAGGTTATTTGGGCCCTGAGAGATCCCAGGAGCCAGTCAGTGGGGACCCAACTTCATTCTGTCTTTGGAGCCATGCTATCTTAGACATGCTTCAAACAGTCATTGGATGCAGAAGCCCAACCAGTTCCTGTGTATTTTGGCCATTTCAAAATTTCTCTCCGCTATTTACCCTCAAGAAAGGGTACTGGGCTCTTAGAAATGGTCGGAGTATGCCTTTTTTAACTCCGCTATGGACAAGGCCTGAGAGCTGTTTGATCTTTTAACGTCACCTAAAGTGGCTAACCTGTTTTTCGGCACCTCTTGAAGTTCATTTGAAGTAGCTCTATGGCCCTTTTGTTTTTAAGTCCCCCCCTAAACAAACTATTGTACTGTACAATATGAATTCTGTCATGTGTATCACTCTACACCAGAGGTCAGCAAACTTTTTTGGCCGCTGGGCCATTTTAAGGGTAGGCAGCAGCACACTAGGCCGGACTTTCTCTCGAGTCCCGCCCTAATGGCTCCACCCCACCATGAACGGCCCCTAAAGGGAAATCTCCCTCCTCTGCAATGCATACGGAGGGGAGGGAATGTTCCCTATTTACCCCAGTGGCGGAAGTGTTAATGCCGGCCGTGGTAAATAGGGGAGGGAGCCACAACACGGAGGCTCAAGAGCTGCATCCGGCTCCGGCGGCTCTGGCTCCGGTAGTTTGTTCTGGCTCCGGCTTGGGTTGCCGGCCGGGATTAAGCTGGATTGGCCAGGGGGCGTTAGGCCGGAACAAACTACCGGCTAGGCCGTATCTGGCCTAAAGGCCAGAGTTTGCCTACCTCTGCTCTACACATTGAAACCAAAAGTCACCCCTAAACCAGCACCTTCCACCTGCACTCTCTGAATAATTCTGTTATAATCTGCTAAACTCTTGGAGAGAGATTTTCTTATATGTCAAAGAGAGGTACAGACAAAAATATATTTAGCTTTAACATGAGTGCACTTGTTTCATCTCCTTAGATTTTACATTAATTGTCCAGACACAAATGTATTTTACTTCTAGAAATGATGGAAAAGGTGAGAAGCTCACTAATCTGTTTATTTCTTTCCCCATCCATATCATGGAAATTTATCATCACTTCCTGCCCCGATGACCTCCAAAATTGTTAGTTGCTGAGCTTCCCATTTCCCGTCTGGATACTTTTATTCGGAAGTAGGATATCCTAGTGGCTGGTGACAATGTTTTTGTCCTTAGTGGTCTTCATACATGCTGTAAATACATGAGAAAAATACACTCCATAGAGGGTAGACAGGAAGTATAAGGCAGCTTTGTGTCCCGATGAGCTTTGCTACAGGAAATTAAGCAAATTCTCCACAATTGGGAATGTGATGGCTATTCACCGTCTTTGTCTCAGTTTAATTTATTTGTTTTTCCAGTTTGCCACTTGAAGATCACAATGTCACTAACTGCATTGATTTGTAACATAAACTTTGAAGCCATCTAGTAGAAACAAACTCCAAACCTGCCTCTAAATTGGATTGACTGGTTTCTGTTGCTCTGCTTATTTCTAAACTTAGTGACTTTTGATAGAACAAAACCCCACATAATAACGCCCCCCCCCCCCACACTTTTTTTCACCTGGTAATCCTGCCATTAACACATTTCTTGTTCTCGAGTAACAACCCCAACTGGAATGTATCTATGGAGAAGTATGGAGGAGTTGTCACCCTAGACTGGTATCCTGATTTCGACTACAAACAAATGCAGCCAACACATACCAGGACTGATAACCTGCAATATAATGCATTTTTCTTTTGGGTTAAGATATATACTGCCTGCCCTGTGGGGGCAGTGTTATAATTTGGAGTGCATGCGGGGGCAGTGTTATGATCTTAGGGTGCCTATAAGGGCAATTTTATGATCTGGGATGCCTGTAAGGGCAATTTTATGATCTGGGATGCCTGTGAGGGCAATTGTATGATCTGGGATGCCTGTGGGGGCAGTGTTATGATCTAGGGTACCTGTGGGGGCAGTGTTCTAATCTGGGGTACCTGTGGGGGCAGTGTTATTATCTGGGATGCCTGTGGGGGCAGTGTTGAGATCTGGGGTGCCTGTGGGGGCAGTGTTATGAACTTTGGGTTCCTTGTGGGGCAGTGAAAAACTCTGGGGTGCCTGTGGGGGCAGTGTTATGATCTGGGGTGCCTGTGGGGGCAGTGCTATGATCTGGGGTGCCTGTGGGGGCAGTGTTATGATCTGGGGTGCCTGTTGGGGCAGTGTTATGATCTGGCCTGTGGGGGCAGTGTTATGATCTGGGGTGCCTGTTGGGGCAGTGTTATGATCTGGGGTGCCTGTGGGGGCAGTGTTATGATCTGGGGTGCCTGTGGGGGCGGTGTTATGATCCGGGGTGCCTGTGGGGGCGGTGTTATGTTGCTTGTTTTTGGCCAGGGAATGTTTTTTTATATCTGTATTGACCACCATGTAATGCTGAAGGCCAGATCCTGATTGCACATCCAACCACCATCCAATGTCAGTAGCTAGCTCGAAATATTGTATTTATGTTGCTTTAGGCAGAGCTCTTTTTTATTGGATTCATTATCTATCCAGTGGAATAAGCTCTGCTAGTCCTAGTCGGAACATGTTCTTTTTACTGGCAGTATCATCTCATGTAAAATATATCTTGAGTCATACAAACCATCTGCTTTGGATGAGTAACAGCACTGTTTTGTGTGGATGGTTTACCATTTTGTAGCATTGAATATAAACTGCCTTTCCAGCCATATGTCACCGGGACCTGGAGAGAGGCCACCATGTTTAATCGCTCAAGGAGCCGGGTTTATCTGTAGCTGATAAGGCCGACTGATACCCAGTCCATTACCAATCTCAGGATTGGTGGATATGTCTGTATTTGTTTTGATATGTTCCATACATCCGCACTTCTCAAACGTAGTAGAGGACCATGGTCAAGAACGTTTGCTGTCATTTACTATGCCATAACTTTTGTTTTTTATGTTTAAAGTGTTCCTCTAATGGAAGTATTTAATATTTAATTCTGATATGCCCTACTCTTATCAATGAACCCTCCTATTGGCTAGATTAGCTCATTGGCTTACAATGAAGGGAAGTGGTAGATGGGGCATAGCCGGGATTAGACCTTTTAAACCTTTCTGGGTTTGGAGCCTCTAGGCAAGGTGGGAAGAAATTCTAGGCTGGTGGTGGCCTCTGTATTGTGACTCAACCACACAAAAACAGCCAGGTAGTACTAAAAAGTGCAGTGCGGTGCACCCGGCAAAATGGCGCTTGGGAGAACCCTGTGTAGGTACCTCATTCTTCTGGATGGTAACTAATTCCTGGTACACACTTGCTCCAAGTAAAATCTGTAACTGGACTGCTATAATTTTCCGAGTCCACTCATAGTGATTCCCAAAACGTTGGCAGTCTGTCACATGATTTAGCATCATGCAATATTCCTTTTGAGACAAAGGTTAGCACCCAATACCAGACGACACATGGGCCAGGCATGGACTGCCAACCATTGTTCTAACGGTGGGTCGTAGGGTATAGCCAATGGGTTTTAGTTTTACAATCTCATTAGCAAAATGTATATTTGGGCATGAAAATACCTGTTGACCCAGTGGCCGTCTGAGCTAACACAGTTTTGGTCTTCCAACCTTCCAAGTCCCTCTGCTGTACTGAAATCCCAAACAGCGTTGTCAGCCCTACTCAGTTCTTCCCTACTGAACTACTAAACACCCCTCCTGTAGAGAGAAAAAGATGTTCTGTAGTCCAGCAGAGGGGAACGAGATAACACACCGCTTAGACTTTCAGTGCAGCAGAAACCACATGGGGTTGGTAGGAATGTAGGAAAAACTGGGCCTAAGCTTTAAAATTCCAGCTCCTGCGATGGTCTTCAGGCCTCTGAGAGCTCTATACATACCATTTGTTCTCATGCCGACACTGTGTGTGAGTGTGCTAATGGCTCTCGGTCCATGTCTAATGACCTGAAACCACATCACATTTTGAATTTATTTCACAGCATCCAGAACACAGGGAGCGTCTTCACCGGCCTCCTTCACGGGAATTAGAGCACATCTCACCATGCTTCCATCTTGCTTCTGTAGTTCCTTTGAGATGTTGGGCACGACTGATTCCATGCTTTCTTTTATCTTGCAGATTATCTGGCGTGGAAGTTTTTTTTAATCGTTTCATTAAATGATGGTCAGAGATCTCAGGAACAAGTTGCATGTAAGTACCTCACTGTGAGTAATTGATCTCGGCTTGGTTACTGTCAGAGTAAACTTTGGGAGGGTTGTGGGTGAGAACAGGTGCTGCTACAGCCTAGGGTGGTGGGATCTCTTTTGTGGGTGGTCCAGGCCCCCTGGTCTTCACAAAAACAGTGTTGAAGACCTCATTCCAAGGGAAACCTGTGAAAACTTTGATGAACTGCTGTCAGCAGATGATCAAGCACCACGGCAAATGGGTTAAATAGACCTCTGTATTTCAAGGGAAGCCAAGGGCCACATTTTTTTGAAGGGTAGATACCCTCAAGGTTTCTTTTATTTTTACCATGGCCAAATCTAAAATCCGGGCTGGGATATTCCAATGGGGATAACTAAGAGGACATTTCCCTTACAATGGAGAGAATCTTCTACTGTCCTGTTGTGTTCACACCTAAAAACCAGATGGGGGTTGAAGGGTTCCTCACTCTGTCCAAAGTAATGACTACAATAAATAATCCATTGCTACCGGACCATTCAATAAAACAATGTGCATTTAATGTATTTTATGTATTGTATTTAGTTGTACTGTTGGTCTTCAAGGTGGCCTTCCACCACCCATCAAGGTTGGGCCTTCCTCCACCCATCAGACTTGGAGCTTCCAAGTGACTGCTTATATGAATGTTCCTCAACCAAGGTTCCATGGATCCCTCCAGAGGTTGCTAGGGGTTTCTTGAGCAATGAGCAGTTTTTGTACCTCTCAGGTCACCTATGGTCTTTTTGGCTATCTGTAAGGGTGACATTTTTACCAATGGCCAGCAATGTAAGAAGCATTCATCCTATTGACCACCATGCTAATGTGGCATTGGCCCTGGAAGTAGGGAGTTCCCATCAAATGAGAAGTCAAGGAACTCCTTGAGAATTGAGAATGAATGGTCCATAGAATTCACCTTTAGTAATGTTTTTATTCATGCATATCAAGTGCAATTCTCGTGATGTCCACTAGGGGCCTATTGCCCTTTTGGTTCTTTGCAGTCAGACAGGACTGGACCCCCTTTACTGAAACACTTAATGGGTTTTGCTCCACCAAAATTTTTTTCGTCTTATGTAAAAAAGGGTGATTGCAGGGCTGCGCACATTGTCCTAGATGGTTTCTCTCCTAAACCTACTCACTGATAAATTCCATTGAAGCTTCAAAAGCAAAAGGGTCCATGTGGCCCAAATCAATGAACCCGATGGCTCATCTCATTACCTAACCATATCTCTGCAATTTTGTACTGTACCACAGTGTATGTAAGACCCCCTTCAGATTTTGGTGTTTATTATAAGGCAAAAATAGGAAGCAATCATTGTTCAGTGTGTTTTCTTCAGAAAGCAGCTTGTCCCCTGCCAGCAACTGTATAAAAGGAGCCTTGATCTCTGTGTGAAAGCAGCAGTCTCTCTGCAAAGGTCAAGCATGCCCCTAGTGAATCAGACCAGTAATACTGCAATCAGCAACCGCATGCTTTCTGCTGATTGGACAGCTCTGATTCAGCATGCTGCTCATTAGACTTTTTTTTGTGACTACGTCAGGATTTATGTCAGGAAATAGTTGTGAAAGGGTTAACAGATTACTGAATGCTGATTGGTGGGCAGAGCTCGGATTCAAAAGCCTGCGACAATAATATTTTTTGAAATTTTCCTCCATCTCCCCATTTCTCCCCTCTCACTGTCTGGCCCAATTACATCAATCTGAGGCTCTGGTGGATTATTTCCCGACCAGAACATTACGTTCTCTTCCACATGTGCCGCTCTGCATCCATCACACCGCCAGCTCCATAACAGCTGAGCAAGAACC
>NC_092869.1:5017348-5097115 GCF_032062135.1 Pyxicephalus adspersus
ACATACAGAATAGGAACAGATACTGAGAATTACACTTAGGGTACAGGACAGGAGAAGTAGTACTGTGCACAGATCCGGTCACATGACCATGGAGGCTCAGTACTTGGATCAGGGCACTAGATGAATAGAGATCAGACTTGTATACAGAAGAGATCTGTAGCCTGACACACGCACACAATACTGGGCCCTGCACCACACACAATGGGCACTCAGTCTGCTCAGAGGCCATAATGTACAGGGAATGCTTCCGCTAAAGGAAAGAAAAAGACATTGTGAGGGGAGGAAGCCATCCGTTACATTGTATCCAATACCCAGCAATGGGATTGTGCTGTATTCCACCCAGACCATATATTGCAACAATGTTCTATTCCACAAGTGAAGCCTCCTTGACCTCCAGTCCAGTGACTATGCCTAGTACATGATGCTATTACTATGCTGCAGGCAGGAGGAAGCATATCCTCACTCTCTTCTCCCCCATTGTAACAAGTCATGCAGCAGGGGCTGATCTGTGTCAGATGTTTGTAAACGCAGCCAAGCACAGGCACCAGTGTTTGCATCATTGTATGGGCATTTCAGTCTAGGGAGTAGATGATGACCCTGGATGATGCCTGAGCAAATATGGTGCCCTACAGTCCTCCAATGGGTTCTATGTATAACTGTACTTCCCGTCTAGCTCTGCAATGAGCGAGACACAGAGGTGGAGACATTGATTGGCTTCCCAAACACAGACTGCAAATCAGTGCCTTTTAATCATTTTAGATCCACTTGTATTTATTTTATATTATGGAGAATATAGGAGGCGGAGCTGGGACACAGGTGGGCGGAGCCTCATACAAAGGTGGCGGGGACACACAACACTCCCAGATGGACCAGCACAAAGTTGAGAATTACAACCCCCATATCTCTCTGCTGGAATGTCCGAGACTTACAAAAAGCCCAGGGGGTCACTCAGCCCTCCAAGCTCTATCTCCCCCTAATATATCATTTTGGGGAGGATGACCCTTTAACTTTTTTTTTTATGGGAAGTTGGTAATTAAAAATGAATTATATGGCCGGTTTGATGGGAAAGTACTTGGCAGGGTTTTCCTTTATATCTAGAAGTGATGGAGGTTGTATTAAATCCATCTCCCCATAGCTCTGTGTCTAATCACACCCCCACCGTCCAGCGCTGGGGTAATGGTGTCGGGATCCTGGTGTCACTTCCCTTATCAGTTGTCGCCTGTAGAGCTGGTCATTGTACGCCTATCGGGCCAGCAAGTGGCCCTTTAGCTGTTTGCATTAGATGACCTCAAGGCTCGTAGTGGGGGGGGGCCCAAACAGTGAGGGCCCATTTACCTCCATTATAAAGATAAACCAGGAGATTTGATAACCAAACCTTCATAATGCCTGAAAACATACTGCAGGCTTTCCAATAAATTAGATTGCACTCCCCGGGACCCCTAATGAGTAATCAGAATTCAATGTAAGCTCGTAGGCTCCTTGGGAAGCTTGTGAGACCCCGTGACAACCCAGAGGTATGATTGAGAAATAAGGATGGAGAGTTGTCACTCTGTTTCAGGAAGTGGCTGCTCAAGGCAGGATCACCAGGGATTCAAATTTAAAATGATTAAATGGTAAATTTTTTTAGGGATTGGAGTGATACCAACCCGAAGCCCAAATAAAGGAAATAAGCTAAGGTCGGGTTCTTTATCTAACATCCCATTAGTACAATTTCCCTTTATTTCCTGTCCCTTGTCCCCTAGACAGGAAATGAGGGTTTATATCTCCAAGCAGTAATATAAACACCTTAGAAGATTAATGAGGGTTGTCACCTTTTTTAGGGTTTGTGTCCCCATTAGATTGAATTTCCTTTCTTCTGGTACCTGTAGACTGAACAGGAAGTGAATCAGGACATCATATATCCTAAGGCTTCCTTGTTCTGTTCAAAGTGATTAACCCAACAAAAATTGGGAAGAATGAAATAACCAATTGGATCAAAGTGTTTTTTAATAAGTCTATAGGTTCCCAGGGGACCCCTTTCCAGGCCAGCAAAGGCTATAGGGTCATACTTCCTTCGAGTGTGACCACCCTGGATATACTTTATGACCCCCGGTGACATTAATATGGCGGCCCGATGATGAGGATTGTACCCATCGAGGGCAGAGTACCTTCAGCTGGCATCTGATGTCACACGTCTTTGTCCCCCCTCCCGGTGACACGAGTGACAACGCCAACAGCTGAACACTCAACAAGAGCCATAAACCCTCCAGAGGCCCCTCCTCCGAGAAATGTAAAAATCTTTTAAATAAAGTAAAAACTTTTCAAACTTGTAAGTTTCATACACTGTAAGTGGCTAACAGAAAATGTTTATTACATTTAATTTTAATAAAACATTTTATGGTATGCTGATCTATGAAATATGAGGTTTAATATATTGGAAATGCCAGTTCTTTGTTTTATAGATATGTAGCTGGGAGAGCGCCCTAAAAACTCCAGCCAATAGGAGAGCTTCCTAAAAGTGCTAGCCATTGAAAGTGCGCCATAAAAACCTCCAGCCAATGGGAGTGCTCCCTAAAAGCACTAGCTATTGGGGGTTCTCCATAAAAACCTTCACCATATGAAGCACACCCCCCCCCCCAAAAAAACACTAAAGGGAGGGCTTGCTAAAAAGCACCAGCCAATGGGAGCGTTCCCTGAAACAACGCCAGCCAATAGGAATGCTCCCTAAAAAGCCCTAAGAGATAAGAGTGCGCCCTAAAAACCAACAGCCAATGTGAACACTCCCTAAAAAAACTCCAGCCAATTAGAGCGCTCCCTGAATTTTACACTAACAACTTATGCTGGTTGCCAGGAAGAGAGCGTTCTCATTGGTTGGCAGTTGTCAGGAAACATTCTTATTGGCTGATAGTTTTTAGTGAGCGTGCTGGCGGTTTTCAGGGAGCGCTTTCATTGGCTGGCATTGTCAGGTATCTCTCTTGGCTACACAGTTCTCCTGGTCGATGTTTGCCTGGCAGTAACCAGATAAATGATCAGTATCAAAATCTTCACAGTCAAATCAAACTTAACGCCCCGCCAACACCTACGCACAAAAATAATGCAGCGTTCTAAATGGGCCCTACGGTCCTCGCTTTGTAATAGCGACCAGTTAACAATAAAAAAATTCTTCTAAATTACCCCCTCCCTCCTGTATACTAAATTTGCCCCTTTTGGTTGCCGTCACCTCCCAAGGCAAAAATCCCAAAATTTCCATCAACCCGATGTGATCTTTTCACACCTACATCACCTGCGTCAAAAATTGTTGAGCGTCGTGCGCTATCGTGCGCCGTTACTTTTGAGACAGCTATCGAGTTTGGGGGGGGGGGGGAGGTTTAAAGTCACACTGAAGAGGAAATGGAGTCAGCGGCTTTCTTTCAACAGCTGTTTTTTAGGCAGGAGTCCTCCCTCCCCCTTAAAGCATACCCTCCTCTCACTCACACACACAACTAGCCCCCTCCCCTCCTTACATCTGTCACTGGCCTTTACCCGCTGACGGCAGACGTCCCCTCTGTCACTCAGGACAAGGAGGAGGGAGCGATATCTTCCACGCTGCTTAGTTGACAGACTGAGGACAGTTGTTTTCTGGTTTCGGGGCTACCGGAGAAGGCCATCGGTCAACCTACGCAGGACCTTTTCCCCACCAACCTCCTCCCTCCGGCATCTCAGGACCACTTCTCCAAGCAAGGGAGGCCAAAGGAGGACAGACTCCACCGTTCTCCCCTCTTCACCGTAAGTACCTTCTTCTTTCCTCCCACCGTACGGCAAGAACCATCGCCAAGCTTCAAGGGTCTTGCCGTCAGCAGCGCTGAAAAGATTTCACAGGAGCTCCTTATAAGGCATGGCTTATGGTATACAGTGCAGGCACCTAATCTGGCCGCAGCGGCTTGGCAAAGCTGCTCGGTTTGCCCCCTCCGGGATACCCGGCTCGGTTTTAACCCCCTTTTTTTTTACCTTTCCTCCCGGCGCCTCAACATAACAGTTCCGGGAGCAGGCCGGGGGAAATAACTCACAGACAGAAGGGCTTGTTTATAATCCTCTCCAGATCCTCAACTTCACGCAATCTGCAAAGTTTAACTCCTCACTTTCCAACACTGATCCCTTCCAACTTTTTCCGTTGTCAGAAGACACTCTGCCAAAGTCGGGTATTTAAAGTGGGCTGTCCATTAGCGGACTCAAATCCCCAAAGTAGTTCTATCAGTGTTTGGGCCAGAAAGTTTGGTTGTGGCCAAAACGTTGGATTTGGGTTCTGATTTTTAGAATTGTTTTTGAATCTCCATTTAGGAGGCTTTGAGTACTTTCGGAAGAGTGGCGCGTGCTTAAAATTTGCCCGTTTTTGGCCTGTTTTGTTCCCAGAGTTCCATTGATCGTAGGTAGTTGTGTACTTTTGTAATAGTTTGTGGGTTTGTGGTGATCGGAAAAACTTTTAAATTATAGACAAAAAATTTACATTTTTGGTTAAGTTTTGTAAATATCTTGGCTACAGGTGGACAATGTTCAACCAGTCTTATGCCAAGGAGCTTACAATCTAATGCCCCTTCTATATAACTTTAGCCCAACGTTTGTCTAACTCACCAAAATGTTTTTTAAAAACTTGGAAGAAATTGTACGTAGCCTGTTCAGTGTCTATGGTGGGAATCTAACCCATGTTCTGAACTTTGCAAGGCCACAAAGCGAGCCACAACGAGGAGAAGACTTCTTGTGTGACGCTCAGAGGGGTGGTTGTTGGACTGTCTGGAAATGTTTAATTTTTTGGGCCTTATGTAGTGAGGTCATGTGACGAAAGGTGGGGAAAGTTGATAAAAGAAATTGTTC
Organism: Pyxicephalus adspersus; assembly: GCF_032062135.1. Taxonomy (NCBI): domain Eukaryota; kingdom Metazoa; phylum Chordata; class Amphibia; order Anura; family Pyxicephalidae; genus Pyxicephalus; species Pyxicephalus adspersus. Next base: position 5,022,176 of record NC_092869.1, read on the forward strand.
ATGGACGTCTTTCAATGTGTGTGACTGGAAGTGGCCGATATGGGGATAGGTGGCATTAAAGACGAGTCTTACTTCTGTAATGGGTAAACAACAGATTCCATTGGTTAGAAGTACTAGCAAAAAGTCAGTTGTGAGAAATGGGTCCAATTACCACAAATTTGAACTTTCTCGATTTTTGTATTTTAACCCCATCTCTGGATCATAATAGCTTGCATAGAAAATCAGTTTGATTTTTAATGAACCAGGGAGGCCAGTAATAGTCTTGCGATAAAAATTGTGTCCAAATTTTATAAAAATTGACCCGTGTTTGCGGTCTGTGGGTCACCACAAATTTTATCAGGGCTGTGGAGTCGGAGTTGGAAGATATTTCTACATGAAGTTTGCAAAAAATGTAGCAAATTCAACTCCACAGGCCTATTTTTTATACATCGATTTTTATCAAATTTGGGTAAAATTTTTAGGTTGTAAATATCTTCTCCTTTGGCCAATTTTACCACCAACTAGTTGTTGATCCTAAAAATAACCAAGATGCGTTTTGTTTATGGAAAGTGACCTAAACGCGGGTGAAATTGCCTTTAGATTGAGTGTGTGGTTGGATTTCGTTACTTCACGGTTTCTTGTATTAGATACTTTTAGATGTTTTTGTTGTACTTTAACCTGGTCCTAAAAATGTGTGTTTCTTGGGCCCGTTGTGGTTTTCCTATGTGTGCCTAATGAATTATCACAAGGCATCGTTTTTCGAATGACAAGAATTTGCCAAGTTAGTCACGGTTAAATTCCAATTTTGAAAAATTTGTTATTCCAGAGCTGCTGAAAGGACATTTTGACTATGAGGTGGAAACAATGTTTTTACTTAGCTGGTGCAGAGGCCAATGGGACACACAGTAAAATTGAAGGAAATAGGTGATGAGCGTACTAATCAGTTATCGGAGGTCAGGCCTCTTGTTTGGAGGTCGCCCCATTTAGGGTTTGGAGCTCTTGATGTTGGTGGACATCTTACAAAGCGTTGTGTGTGTGTCGTTGTTGTAACCGCACACGTGTTCAAAGTGTTGGGCCTGTGGCTGGGTGAGGGAAGTGAAATTTGACTGGTGGTTTGTGATGGAGAGCTGCTGATTCAAGTGCAGAGCAACATTCACATGGACAGCAAGGGAAATGTTTGTGTACTTGTGTACAGCTCTGCACATCAAATGAATGTTGTGTGTTACTTCTGGGCATTTCTGTCTGCAGTCTCTGACCGTCTCCTGTACTATGTCTGCAGTCTCTGACCGTCTCCTGTACTATGTCTGCAGTCTCTGACCATCTCCTGTATGGACAGGAAGTGATGTGCTATCTTTCTGATAGGGCAGAGACAGCAGCCAAAGTAGAATTTATGTTTAATAGAGTGGGTTGAATTTTATTACTTTCTTTCCCGTGACATTTGCGCCTTCTCTTGTCCTGGTGTCACTTGACACAGGAAATGGGGGGATATCTCCCTAACAAGGCTTAGACAACTGTATGCATTAGCGGATTTCTGGTCACTTACCTGCTCTGTATTTTAGGCTTTGAATATATATATATATATAGACTTTTTGACTTTTACATATGTATCCACAAATTTCTTTTCCTTCATTTTCTACGGACCGTGTCACCGCATGGCGTTCAGACTTCAGCTTTGGGTGACCCTGTAGGGCGACTCTTACGCTTTACAGCTGTCCGGGGTCACATGACACACATACCCTTGGCCACCATTGATGGCGAGCAGGGAGAAGACAGATTCCACATGCCGGGCAGGTGTCTAAAATCCTAAACGGGCCGGCGGTAATGTATACCCATATAAAGATGTACAGCTGTCCAAAGTCTTTCAAAAACTTTACTGTTCTGAAGAAGAACAAACGTACAATTTTGCATCCATTCAGTATTTCGATTGGTTACCCACATCTGAGATTTACACAGCTCTAGTATGGCAGAAACCTATTTTTTTTTCTGCTACAATTCAGTAACACTTACAGGTCTTGTCCCCCCCCAGCTTCTGATTGGACAGTAAAAGGAGCAGCGGCACACTGATAAGCTCATCTCTGTTGCTTTGCATTCTCCTCCTATCAGCATGCCATTTGTTAGCACATTTGCATGCGGAGACTCTGGCTGCCAATCCTCCACTCATTTTCTATAATATTTAGGAGTATGAGTCACCTCCCCAAATTGCTGATTGGACAACGGAGGAGCGGCAAGTAATTGATTACTTCAAGCAGCAGAACCTGATTGGCTAATCCTTCTCCCAATGTAAATGTAATCAGCTGTAAGCTAATATAAAGACCGCTGTAGGTACTTAAGTTAGCTGCATGTAAAGTATTTTTAAAGCGATACATTCTCATGTAACTCTGGGAGCCCAGGGGCCCTGCTTCATTCTGAGTACTGGGGCCCAGCTGGGTCCAACTATGAACCTTAAAGCCCAACTTCGAACATAACTTTTGGATGGGCAAGATTTTGAGCTTTTTGTGTCCTTTTGCATCATTTTTTTTTTTATTATTATTTGGTCCGTGTGGCCCATTATATGCGACCCATCAGCCTCCCCCCTTTCCCCCAGCATGCTGCGAGCTGTGCGGCTTTTGTGCTGCTGCACCATTTCTTAGTTCCCTTTTTCTGCTTCTGGTGTTAAACACAAATCCCCATCTCCGGTACTTCAGGGAAGAATTTGCTTCACACAGCACTCTGATCTCTTCACCTGGATCTGCTGTCATTATTTTTTTTTTTTGCATATTCATAATACCATAAAGGGGCCCCTTAACTTTTTTTTAAAGGGAAGTACCCATTTTGAGTTGCTAACACGTTGCCCTAAAGCTCTTTAAATTTGTTTTTCATATTTGCTGTACCATATTTCCATTATCTACTTTTGTTGATTCTCCCTATAGGGAATTTTTCTATTTCATTGAGTTGCTCAGCCTTCCTGAGCAGTCTGATCAGGTGTTTTTCAATCAGTCAGCCGTGACTGGTAGACTTGGATTGTGAGAGGGGACCAGTGAAGCACAATTGTGCGGTACTACTAAGCAAAACACGATGTGATGGGGCTTTCCTGGAGTACAGACGCATAGTTTGTAAGGGCGAGAGGTACGATGCTCACACGGTAGCTTTTATTCCATTACAGAAAAGGTTAGATTTCTACAAAAAGGGCCAGAGCTGTTACTCTAACATCATGTGACTAAATCTGCCCCTTCAGGTGCATGCTGGGTATTTTATGTAATGCCGGGTACCTGTTCACATCAGAAGCATTTCCTTGTTTGTTGCTGATTGCAGCAGTGTGTACAAATAATAATAATAATAATAATAATAATAATATAACCATCTATAGGCAATATCAGCCTTTTTGGCCTGGACGGACGGGTACATGTGACCCCGATGAAGGCCGGAGTGACGGGGGAAGCATGCAATTGTCAGCGCATGTTAAATAGATGGGTTTTGTGTTTTGGTGGCACTGACCGGCAGCAGCTGGGGGACAGCTGTCTACTCCACTCTTAGCTGTGGTAGAGCTTCGCCATTAAAAGAAAAAAAAAGGCCCCGTCTGGGGGAATTTAATGAAGAGGTGCCGTTTAGTGCATAGGGTATTGTAGAGTAACGCTGTAGTATTCACTTACGCCAGTTTGACCTTCACAAGGTTAGGTTGGGGGGCTTCTCAAGTCACCCTGAATGTCATTAATGAACATTTTGGTTGGTTTGTGTCCTTTCTGATAACAACCAATCAACTATTAGCTGTAAAGGAATTGGCTGCCTCAAACACACAATTGTCTCCTCGGGGGCCGTCCTTATATTATAAGGGAACTTCTGTTTTATATCATCAGCTCATCAAATGTCTTCTCACCGAATTATACACCCCACTGAATTGTACAGCTTGAACCTTTCCATATTAAAAGAATTGATAATTGCCTGGCAGTCTCTGTTATTGAGGTAGAAGGGGGAAAAGAATAAACCCGTTGACCCGTATGGGCAAAACGCTGGTTCACTTTAAGGCTGTATATTTTCTAGTGGGACCTTGCACATGGCGATGGTGTAAATGACATCTATCGCTGGTTTACCTGAAAAATTGAAGCCCCCACCCTCCCATTTCCATTCCCGTGCCGAACGCCTGGCGCGGCGCAAAACAAACAAGGGCCCCGCTTCCCCTCGCAGCCAATGTTTTTCTCTCTGGATCAGCGAGCAGAAGATGCTGAGACAGCAAGTCAGTCAGAGCCTCTCCTTGTCTGCGCCAACTGAAAATATATCACATGGCTGCCAGGCCTGCTCGGCGCCCTGCTGCGCTCCCCTTGTCAGCACCGGCACCCCGCTGGGCAGGAGCTGATGCCATGCTTTAGGTACTCGGATGACCTGACCTTGCTAAAAAGACCATTGAAATCGTTTGGCCGCGGAGCCCGGCGTTTATTAAACAACGTTTCACAGATGTGCAGTAACCTTCAGTGGCCAATCGGGTGTTTCAGCTAGAACTGCACGGATTCTAGAAACGCTCTCATGTCATTTGAGAAGATGTTCTCTGCTTTTCTCATGTGGTGCAGGCCAATGTCGCCACTGCTCGAAATCTCAGGTTCCATAATTTAGCACCTCGGCAACTGCTTTTGTTAAAGGGAAGGTGAAAGAGGACAGACGAACATCAGTTGCCATTGGCAACGTGACTGTTTTGACTAGGCCTTTGTGTACATGAATGATCCTCAGGTGGTATTTTGTTTCCTAGCTAGGCCTGGCAGCCATTTTATCTTCTGAAGCCATATTATTATAACCATTAAGCTTTGTTTTCCAGTAATAGTACATCACCCCATAGATTTCTTTGGTCTCCTTGTAGTATGGCTCAGGCCTGCTCGATCAGAAAACTCTGGGTTGCTCCTGAACAAAATGGCTGCCGACACCGCTGTCAGAAATACACTTCAAAATAGTCATGTAAAACTTTGCAGGGTCCTGTTCGATGTTTTATGTTTGTTAACATGTTTTAATGGCAACTTGTTAATGCTGTGCGAGGCCTACTTTGGTCAGACAGATCTTGTTTTGTCAGGCCGGCCTTGTGACGTCATTGTGTAGCTCATTGTTAATGAGTCTTATCACCCTCTTATATGACTGTCCACACGCGTGGTGTAAAACAATGAACAAATGGGTGTCATCTGGGAGAGCCGGTGTCAGAACGCAGACAAAAGCCCTCATTTGGTCAGCCGCATTTACTGGTTGGTTATGCAGCTGTTGCTGTCTGTTCACCCCTTGTATGCCAGAGAGACTCATTAGGCGTTTTTCTTGGTCAGCCATTTTGGTCTTCTCATTGACCTACGTTGTACATTTTCTTAACCCTTCATAAATTTTAGAATGGTGTACAAGTAACAATAGAAAGCAGAGCTTCACTTTTCTTCACTTTTCATCCCTTGCTCAATTGTGCCATATATGAACATGCATAGAAAATGCATGCGCATCGTTGCATGATTTTCATTTTACTTTTTTTTGTGAGGGAATTTTGTATATTATTTTTTCCCCTCTTCCTTTTTCCTGTCAAGATCTGTTCATTATATTGACGTGTTTTTGTGCGTTGCATAAAAATGTAGCACATAGTAGCAGTTTTCTGGTGTTTAATCTCCATTGTAGCCCAAAGGAGTTAGAAGCAAGCCCTTATAGTAACATTTTTGCTCCCCTACAAATTGGGAAAAAAACCAAGATGGCCACCATCTAGTCCTTCTTTTACTGTTATTTATCAAATAAATTTCTAAACTTTGTTTAAAAGAACAAAAAAATATATTTGTAAAAAATGATTAAATTGATAGTAGTAGTGACAGAAATAGTCCAGAATGTTGAAAATTTTAAGTTTAAAAAATAAAAAGTTACAACATCAGACTGTCCTTGTCTCCCATAACAACTAAAGCGCACTTCAGGCCTAGCAGCACGGCCTGTCATGCAATATTATCACGACTCAGATTGGCCATGAACCTTGAAATTTTATATCCACTTCCATTGAATCACAACAGCACTTTTTCACCTTATAGTCTCCTTGCTTTTGCTTATACTCGGAAGCCATTTTGCTTCCCCCTCCTTTTTCCAGGACGAGGAAAAGCGTCCATGATTACATATTTAGCTTTTATTTGCTTGAGTGATCGACCCCTAGTGCAATCTGCACGCTTGTAATTTTTTTTTTTTTTTTAAAGCAAGCAAGCTCCTAGGCCTTGAGACCCTTCGAGCCTCGTTGGTGTTGACCCCCTGAGGTTTGACATGGCTGCCCCATTACGTTTCCTTCCTCAGATCGGGCAGCCTTCCTGCCAGAGCGCCACGACTGCGTCTCCGCATTATATCAGCTATCTGAAAGAATCTAGGTCACGAACATAATTTCTCCCCCTCCAGGGGGTTGCCGGAATCAGACCTCAATTTTTCTTCCCAGTCTCAGTAGGATTGTACTTAGATTGTGTTGTCCCCTCCTAGGAGCTAATTGAGATGAGCGATGGTGGCTGGTGGCGAAACACCTGCCTGTGTGAAGTACTGCGTAGCGTCTTGCCATGCAAGCTCCATTGCCTGCCGGCGGCATAGCCGTCCACCTCTGACCCTGTGTAACTCTTACAAACGCTTGTTGCCAGTGCACCATACGACATGGGATGCAAACAATTGCCATATTCACCCTAACACGTACGTTTGTGCGATATTCAATATTTGCCATTTAAGGGTTACCATAATCGGCTGTGGTGGCATCAAAGAAAAACGAAAATCAGAGGAATCTAGGGCCAACACAAAGGCAGCCGGGCTTGATACCTAAAACATTATAAACTTTGCATCTGGTCATGTGACATTGCGAAGTGCGTTGTCCCATCGAGCTATCCTTTCATTTGGCCCATCAAAGTAAATTTCTAGGATTTAGTAATTAGATAAACACCCACAACTTTCAATATTAACAATTGCTACGGAGAACTTTTCCCGTACGGATATTTGTCCTAAAACCTCCTCATGCGTTCCTCGCTGAAGTCATTTTCACATCATAGAGAAGGCAGCGGAGGAGGCGACGTATGATTAAGCTCTTTCCCCCAGTCGTTTCTGATCTCTGGTTACCTGGAATCGCACCTCCTTTTAAGGGGTGAATTTTGCTCAAGTGATGGAATGATTTGAGGTAATCAGTTTAATGTGGCGTGCAAATCCTTGGCGTGGCGGAAGCAGCGCGCATTGTCTCGCTGGCAGCTTAAAGTACGGGGCCTGGTGACGTTGGTGTTCGGGAAAATAATAATTTTGTAGATGTGTTTAAAGAGGCCTTTAATTTTAACAAAAAAATTGTTTTCATTGGGTTATGGGGCCTGTTTAAAGACGTGGCATTCGGATACCAACCTGCTAACTACCAGCTTTTATGGCACCATGGCGATCATTTTTTGCAATCAGTAATTGTTCGCCATAACATAATAAACCCAATTTGTTTTCTTTTTTTTCATAAATGGTGAATATCCCAACATGCACTTGTGCTGCGGTAACCCCTAGTGCATGGTGCCTGGTATTTTAGGGCCACCGTGGTCTTAAGTGATGGAGGTTAGGGGGATGGGTGTAGGGTGAGAGAGTCCTGACAGAGCCCACTGCACATTCATCTGGCACGTCACCCCGCGTTCCTGGCACCTACATGTCATTACTCATCGGGCAAGCAGGCTCTTTCACAAGAAGCGAAGAACAGGTGACCGCTACTGCTGTTTGCATCTGTTTCCATAGCAACAGCTGTCAGTGTCCCTGCGGTGGCCATGACAGAAAATACAGAGAGTCACTTCTCCTCAGCGATTGTTACGGTGGCCATGACAGGGACAGAAAATACAGAAAGCCATGTTTCCTCAATGATTGGTGCTTCACGATTTAAAAAACAGTCATTTAGACCCAGAAACTTTTTAAAAGCCCATTCATTATTTTGCTAAAATGGATGCTGCGCAGTAACCATAGCAACTAGTCACGTTTTATTTACGTCAGATGCCCTGGGAGATTAATTGTGGTTGGTTGATGGGAGTAACCGCACACCACAAGTAACGTTTCAAATATTTGTCTGTTTTATTAATTTAGAAGCTTCTAGCTGGTTTAGGGAAATGAGTACTTCATTACTGAAGAAGCCAAACCAATAAGTTGCGGTATTATCACCTAATTACTGATAATTACCAAAATGAACTGTGACCTGACGTCTTTAAATAGGCTTGGAAGGCAGCACAGGCTTCTTTCTTCTGGTTGGCTAGGAAAAGAGCAAAATGGCTTCCTGGGTTGAGACGCAAATTAAATCTTCTTTTAATGTCCTAAAGTTTTCACCGATCATTTACAACCATTTGTTTATTGGTGTTCTTCTGAATTAGGTTTACATTTGTAGTCAAAAGTTTGTGCATGAACCTGGTTGCTATGGCCAACAAGTTAGTCTCGATATAGGCATGTCTGTTGTGTTTTATAGGGACCAATGATGTGGCAGCCATTTTGTTCTATGGCGGTTGTCAGAACTGAGGCTGAAATTAACACCTACCTGTGCATTCCACATTTATTTTTCAGAGCAATACATCCATTTCCTATGGCCTGTTAACACATCTGACCCCCCCATGCACCATAACACATGGAAGCCAATACAGATGCCTGGTGGTACGCTGCTTTGTGATGCCATTGTGTTCAATAAACCTTGTTACAGGCCCCTATAGGATGACCACAAAAAAAAAGGAATTAGATTGGCTTTGGATTCCACCACAACAGGGTAAACATTTCATAGCAGACAGCCATTTTAGTGTAGCCCAAGGTAAATATGGGTGACTTGTCCTGTAGCTTCCTGCGGTAGTTTGACTCTTGTCGTTCAGTGGAAACTTCTAGACCCATAAGCTGCAGAAACCTTATGGCCAATTTGTGCATCTATATAGGGGCACTAACCACTACTGACACACATAGGCCTACCTTGGCCACAGTGGTATGCACCTCTATCTTTCTTTGGTTCATCCCCCTACTTCCTGAGGGTAATATTTATTGGTCAAAAGTTGAAACCACAACACATACAAATGTTACCTAATGTCAGAGGCTTGAAATGGGGCTTAGGCTCATGCAAAAAAAATGATCATAGTTGATTTCTTCTATATCAGCATAATACTATATGTTGTAGTCCTACTTGAATGAATGGCTAGCAACCATGCATCCAATAGCTACCTGTAGGCGCCAGCTGGTGACCCCCAAAGATATTCTGGGCCTGCCTGAGGCACAGGACCTATGGTGATTTGCTAAGGCACAAAGCCATTGACTTTTTAGCAGCATTGTGACCTAATGTGTTGGGCTTGTGTTATGCAGCTAGCTGCTTGCGTTATCCAGTGTGACTGGTGATTGTGGGAAATCCATTCGTAGATGTGTGGAAATGTAAGTGTAATAGTCCTTGTTAGTCTCTTGTATAGTGATCCCTAAATAACATTGTATACTGATGCTAGTTTTTTAAAATTAAGCTTTTGTACAGAGCTCTTGGCTGACCATGTGGTTCCTTAACATGACAATCCAATATTGGCCTCCTTGGGTAATACGGCTACCCCTTGACTACAGGTTTTGCACCCCCTAATATAGGCACACGTGGGTGATTGGTATGAATAGGGATCAGTGTCAGATGAAAACAAATGGGTCCCTATTGCTACTACATGAATTTTGTGTAGCATACGCCATAGGGAGCTATGTGTGTTCTGCCTGTGTAGTCAATGATTGCGGCTCTTGGAAGTTTTAGCAGCACACTAATAAAAATTCCCCTTCCCTCTGCACTTAAATAACTAAAGGCAGTTTCCTTACAAAAAATATATACAACATTCTAATGGGTTTTTGCTGACTTTAGTCCAACGTGCATTCTACATGGACGCCAAGTGCAGGACAACAATGCTTGTGATGCGGCCGACACATGTGCATCCAGCTCTGTAGGCGAGATCCCAGTCTGGCAGGGCTTTTTTAGTTTCTACACTGAATGTTTTATCACTGCAAGCCTAATATTCTCCATACAGAGCTGGCTTCAGGTGCGCTGAGCGATTCAGGACTAGAAATAAGGCGGGAGGACGTCTCCGAAAGGAAATTTACACATCCCACGGTTTGTGCACATTGTGTTACGCAACCTGGAGAAGAATCGACATTCTCTAAACTTATCAGACAAGAAAAAAATTAAACCGTTAGAAGAAAACTTTTTTCCCTTCCAGGTGATACAAAGCCAGGGTCTGCCCAGCGTTGGGGTTAACAGGTCCCTTGCGGCGAAGGGGCAGCCCCACCGCGTTCGCAGACTCCCCGGAGCTTTTGCTGCCATGCCTGTGCCTTCCCCACCTCTCCGAGCATCAAGGAGGGCAAGACCTTGGAGCTGTTGCGCGGCGATAGTCGCCATGGAAACCAGTTCACAGTATCCATGCGCTGAGCATGTCTCTATCACTTTGTGTCTGGCTCTAAGTGAAGCAGATAAGCCAGAGAACAGGGTGGTGGGGTTGGGGGGGTTGGTTAGAACAGCCTGGCCAACTCTACTAACTTTTATTGATGCATTTTTTTATATATAGAGAACATTTTCAGAATTTATTAAGGTATAGGCAGTGCTCAGAAACTTACAGCAGCCAATCAAAATTTATCATCGGGTTTTTGAGTCACGTTTTTGAGCACAAGCATGGCTCCCAAATGCCCTCTTCTTCCAATCAAAATTTCCCTTCACCCTTAACTCCATACCTGTCCTTCTTTCATGTCCAATTGTTGGTAGCCCTCAACTATGAACTTTCCTTATTAACGCTAGGATCTATCAATAACATTTGCTCAACCCATGGCCATTGGAGGACCAAAAAACGGTCGCAATCCGATCATTTTATTGGATCAGTGAAAATGGTCCCTCGTATTCTAGGCAATTTTAGCTGGACGATGGAGCTACTTAAAACTAAGCCCCAGCCTGGAGATGGAAGGTTTTTGGTCAAAGTCTACGGAGCTTTGTGACCTAGGCTTATCTCCAAGTGATATTCATCTGCTTCCTATATTCAGGGGGGTGGGGGCTATCATGTCTTAACACTCACAAAAACAAAAGAAGCAAACGGAAGAGTTTGTATCCTGGGGCTCCTAGTTCTTGATTGGCTTGACAAGAAGCCGGAGTCTTCCAGGCTTCCTGCCCGAGGACAGCATTACTCTTGTCATTAGCCCGAGACAGAGAACCCACATCTCCAGCCTGTCCATCCTCTCGTACGGTGAGCTTCAATTTCCAAGGTACGCCGCAATCTTTGTCACCGCCGTGCGCTTTCACATCTGCTGCACTGCAAGGCATCACTGCCCGCAAGCTAGAAATCAGATTTTTTTGGGCACCGGGGTGTCACGTTAATAAGCTGTGTCTCTTTGCCAGAGGCTACGATGAACTGACATAGACCAGCAATTTATTATACGACCCCGGGGCAAAATATATCGACTGCAATTTTTTGACACCTCTGGTGTGTGCCGGACAGCGTCTGCAAATTTGTACAGTAACGAGATGTAGCAGGCGTGTGGCAGAAACATTTATATGGGATTGTTCAAAAATTCTACATGGGTAGGAGAATTAGAAACTGTTATGACGTACTATTGAAAGCCAAATTGTCTTTTTGTGTTCATGTTTTTGAACTTTTTGGATATGTGGTATATCTCTATGTGTATGAATACACATTCACTTACTTTCACCTTTTATTCATCCTTTATTGCTGCTGATCTTATATAACATCTTTGCAACCTTTTTTTTTTGTCTTCCGTGATGGCTGCATGGCATTTCTCAGAGCTGGGTTTTTGATGGTGACGACAGTAGACCATGGCTTTTGTAAAGTGTATAAGGGTTGTCATGGGATAGGCCATTAAACGTGGTTTTGGAATAGGAATGTCTAGGACTAAAAAAATATTTTTTCAAACTATACCAATATAGAAGCCTTGGAGCCCTCCAATGTGTGCACCAAAACAAAAGCATCATTGGAAAGCCCAGGGGACCACGGGCCATTTTTATGCAGATTATTGCATGGTAATACGCTGCCCACAGTTCCATTCTGGAGGAGGTGTGAACACACGGAAGTAGTTTGTTCAGAGGTGCGATGCGAGGTGCCATGTTTAACCCCCTCCACATGGAGTATTCCATGGCGCGATGCAGGAAGCGGCCCCCATTCCTTATGTTATAGTGTCAATAAAGCTATTTTTGTGTATACATGGGACTATCATAATTCTGTATTGAAGTCGCCAAACTTAGAGACCAAAGAATATTTTCAGTGACTCCTTTTTAAAGATTTATTGTTGTGTTTATTGGTTTATACACCCTTGATGTATCATATTTCTATTACCTTATATAGATTTATAGATTTTCTCTAGTGGTCCCTCATCCTCTCTGATCCCTACCTTCCTACCATAACTAAAAGTTATTAAATACAAGAATTATGTGTATGATTTTTGCATTGCACATTATTGACCTCACACAAGTGCAGCGTGCACAAGTTTTATCGCTGCACTTCAGGGAGGAAGTTGATGCAGAGCTGAAATAGACAGATGGGAACTGGTATATCTACCAAAAAAGGGTGTGTAGTTCTGCTTAGATAGATTTGTCTTCTGGGACAATCCTTGACAGGTCCGGACTTGGGCATGAACACCCCAACCTACTGTTTGGCATCTGATCCTGATTGGCTTCATGTGCAGCGTTCCTCTACCAGTATACAATGATTTACGGTAGTAGTTATAGTGGTGTGATGTATCCTTGATCCCTTGCAAAAAATTGCATGACTAGAGCATACATGTGTATTGATTTGGGTTTTACTAGGGTGAATCTACTCAGCGGGGAAATTAACAGCAATTAAAACTGCACAGGGCTTTGCAAAAAAATGGCTTTGCATACACTAACAATGAGCATACATGTATGCAGGCTGCACCTCTGTGATAAGTACATCAGCATTTCTCAACCTTGTTAACATGGGGGAACCTTAGCAATAACTTTTAGGTCTTAAGGGAACCCCCTGCTATAATTACTATATCCACAGCTCACAGTATATTAGTGTGGTGGTCTATGGGAAGAATGCCTCTTACATTGCTTGGCCAAAAAGATAATTGGTGTTGGTTCAACTAAACTAAAAGACACAAATTACCCATTGCTTAAGGAACCCCTAACAACCTCTGGAGGAACCCTGGTTGAAAAACACTTGTTTATACGGATGTATTGTCAGTAAGGTGGTGACCACATATTCTGTATTTGTGACTGTAAACAGTTATGGCTTCTGTAGTGGTGTTCGCACTTGGTCCACGAGAAGCCAAACCTTGTGATAGAGAACAGAAGACCCAGCAAGAGCTGTCCATGTTGAGAAAAGCTGAAGCTCCGTTCTCTGTTCTGTTGTCTGGTTACGTTGTTAGAATGAGTTGGTTTCACTGTAGGGTAAAGTGTCTTCATGGTGAAGGATGACATGGGTAAAGGTAGACATTTCAGTAGGCTTCTGTGTTCTTTCTTTTTCCAAAAATAATATTTCAGGTGCCTCATGTATGGAGTTTATGGCTCTAGGACCCGTGCAGTACAGACTTGGTTAAAAACCAAGCATGGTTTTTGTGACACATTCAAGATGTTTTCCACTTTTAGATATCTCTGGTAGAAACCATTTATTCACCAACTCATGCTATTAGCAGGGGAACCAAACTTAGTTCCTCCGCTAATTAGCTCTAATACAATTGCTGGCATACAGCTTCAGAACTTAACCAAGTCTGGAGACTTTTTTTTGGTGTTGCAGACCTTTTTTTTGGCCTTAGAAACTCATATTGGCCAAACTTCTGGGTGGCTTTGTTGAAACAGATAACCAGCTGTAGTTTTCGGTAAGACCCAGCAGAAGCCATCAAAAGTGGAAAAGCTCGTTAAGATAGGTGTATGAGATTAACAGTGACCAAAAACTTGAGTCTTGGTCATTTGTTTAGTATCTTGGCAGGTAATACATCATGGAAGATATAGTCCAGTGACAGCTGAAGTGTCGGGAAGATTAGTAATGGCTGTTTTGCATCCCAAAGATAAGATCCAGGGTATTACTTCCAAATTATCAGTGACAACCATTTAACTGACTGATTGTGGAACACTTGGCCATTGTCACATGACACATTAAGCCTATTGATTACCAGGTATTGAGGGTTTCCTAGCTCCTACAGAGGGAAAAAAAAGGTTGGGGATTGCTCGTTTTTCCAGTGGTATTTTGTTGGAGAGCTCTTTTACTGTTCTCCTTGCAGAAATGTTCAGGGTTTGCTAGTTCAAGAAAAAGGCAAACAGACCTCAAAACATTATGAGCCGTTTCTATTTTTCAAGAAAGATCCAGTTGTAGGTGAAGGGGGCAGATCTAACTAAAATCATTCCCACCATTCTTATGCTGACCTCAGGCAGATTTAGACCCATAAGGGGGAACTTTGCAAGAATGTAAAAAATAATTAATGCCCTTTTAACGTCTGTATAGACAGCCCTGTGTTTATACGCTTTAAAAGAATTGTGTGTTTCTTTAAACAACGTCCCTCAGAGAACATGCTGGGCCTAGGCATTGGACTGAATGGAGGTCTTGTTGTCCTCTATAAGTTGAGGGACCTGTGGTCTCAGTTTGGTTGAGATTCCTGGAGATCTGGTCTGGATTAATAAAGTAACAGGCGAGCCCCCGAGTCAATTTCTTTTTTTTTTTCTGCTCCGTGTCTGCTGTAGGCAATAAACAGCCTACAGTCCTTCGGAGGTACAGAATTTTGTTTAGCTGCCTGTAATTTTGTTAAAGAGCACCAGTCATAGTAGGCAGTATTCTGCCATGAAGTCCACCAGAACCTAACAGATTTATAATGATGTAAACTGTGCTTTTCTCCTGCAAGAAGCAACTCTTAAGTCTTTGACATGGCTCGCTGAGGCATTGCAGGGAATACCTTTAGCTGCCAGTGGCTTGTCTTACTTACAGACATATGATAAAAAAATTGGCTTTCCTTACAGAGAACCACAGCATGGCCTATAGATGCTATGATTTTGGCCTTGTCACCTCCTGAACTTCCCTGATGTTCCTTTAGTTTGATGGGTGGCTTTAGTGACCAGTGGATTGGTTCTGAAGGTCAGAAGGGCAGATTTAAACTCATTGTTTACAGGAACTAAGTTGACATGTACACATATCTTCAACTACCTATCTCTGTAGATATATATGTTCAATTTCCACTGCTGATACTCTGAATGAAATGGAAGTCTCACAATTTGTGCCTTTAGAATACCAATACAAACAAAAACCAAACCAGTTGAACTTCTCGTCCCTTCCAGCCTCTCCACACCGAGCCTTTGATCTGTAATACTAAAGCTAGCCAGTCAGCTGGGTAACCAGGCAGTAGAATTAGACATTTATCCAAGGAAAGACAGAGGTAATATTCTGCCTTAAGGTTTACTTTAAACTGGGGAATGTATGCCCTGCAATAATTTGACTGTATTCTGAGAATAAAAAAAAAATCTGTAGGAGTCCAGCAATCGAAACCATCATTCCAAAATAGAGCCAGGGAGTGGTATGAGTCATGAACTGGGTCAGGTCTTGTTGTGTTTCTTTTTGCAGCTTTTCCATCAGAGTTAACTATTTTAAGCGTTATTTTCTGGGGATTGTGTTACCCGACTCCTGGGGCTGTGGTAGTTAGGAAGCAGATTTCACAGGAAGACGTGCTAAGGATGTGGAGGTGTAAAGTTCACAGGATATTCAAAGAAGCCGTGCAATGTTCGCTAGAGCACAGGCGGGATCGTGTGTTTACAGGAGGCTCTGTTCTACAGGATGAAGGCCAGGCAGGTATACACCAAGGCTTGTCATATGGGTACAGGTCTTCTAAAAGATGGGACAAAAGGTTGGACATCTGTTTTTTTATTATGGACATCAAGGCTCTAGGACCATTTTCTCATTGGAAATCCTTCCTAAAACTTAGGGATATAAATTAATTCTTCCTTTTTTCCCTAACTTTTAGAAACCTGATCGCGTCTCATATAACACCATACTTGTGTTTTGTTTCACGGTGATCAGGTTTCTAAATGTGGATGAAGAACAGAGGTACCGTAATACCTTGAAAGTGGCAATTCATATCTCCAATCACTTGAATGAAGTATTGGAGCCCTTTCAACATGGCTAATTTTGTCTCACAAAAGTGGTGACCAGGCTGGTCTATACACTGTTATTGGAAGAGAAAGTGAGGAAAATCCATAAATTGAAGGTTACTACAAAAATTGAGTGAAGGGGAACTAATCCTCTAAAAAGGACTTGTATTTTTGCATGACTGCTGGAAAATATTATCTATCTGTTGGGCCTTTGGGCTAGGAAAATAGAAAAATCTTCTAGGTGGGGATACAGATGGCAATAAAGGGTGATAAGTTCTAACCATTTCCTCTAGGTTTTACTTGGCGTTACCAATATGGCGGTTGGATAAAGACCAGAAAGCTGGTTGATTACAGAATTCTGCATACACATGGCTCCAGAGATGTTTTGATAAATTTGTTGCTGGAAAATCATGACCTGGAACACATGGAAGTAGTGATGTTTTATGGTTGACCAAGACCACCCTGGAGACCCATCAATGGTCTTGTTTGTCCATGACCGCGCACAGGAAGTTCTAGTCAGGCCCAGTCAGTCTAATACTCATTGTTCAAGCCAGTAAAAATATATTGGAGATTAGAATAATCTTTTCTGAATACATTTGACTTGTTAAATTGCTTTTTTAAGACACTTTGGGCCTATCATGAAAGAAGCTGGCTGGAATGGATTTCCTAAAAATCGTTTGCAAATATTTTCAATCGTAGTCCAGATCCATTCCAGGTTTACAAGATAACCCCGGTTATTCAGTGATAGTCTATCCTCCCCAGTCTTGGAAAGATTTCATAAATCAGCCCCTTTGTGAATCAGAGGTGCTGTTGATGTTGACCTTGGTGCTATTTCCCCTTTTAGGGCCACCATTTTGAACCTTCCTAAGGGGCAATACTTATGAATTGAATTCCTAGGCACGTCAACTAAATCAGAATGGTACTGCTTTCTCTCTTTTTTTTTCTTTTCACGCAGGTAGCATTTTTCCCCTCAAATCTAAAGATAGAACTGCAGGTTTTTAATTAGCAGCTGAAGCCACACAAGCATTATTAGATCCAGCGCCGTCGTGAACAGGTGTTAGTGTGAATTCCAGCACTTGCAATGAGGGCCACGTGCTGATGCAACAGATTCACCGACTTGCTTTGACCCTCTTTTTCAGGGCTGGGTAGTTTTGCAGCCATGGTAAGAGGAGGAGCTAGAAGACCTAGACCTGAATGAGGCCCATGTGCAAAATTCAGAAAGCCCCACCTATCAGAATTCATATGAAGATCAGTACACTGGTTGCATGTTATACATTGTTGTTGTTCATTGCACTTCATGATTACTCCATTATCGCTTCCTGTCCTAATGAGTGGTGGTCACCAGGTGGGGATATGTGGCCAATGGCGTCATGGATGACTGTGGACAATGGTTGCCTATAAGTCTTGGTGTTCCAAGAGCAAGATCTGCTTTATCTTGACTCTGTTTAGATCCCCTTTTTTCTGGATATTCCTTCTCATCTTTGTGTTTCCATCTGCCCATCTCCAAATATATTTAAACAACATCAGGGCAGGTGGAATTCCCTTATAAAGAGCCCATCGGGTGTACAGACCCACTAATCCACCTACAGAACCCAAAAGGTGGAAACAATTCCGGGAGAAAGTAGATCTAAACTCACCTTCAAACTCTCACACGACAGTGTTCACCCCAGCCCCTTTTAGCTGGGCACACTACCCCGCACTTTTCAGTTACCAGCTGGCTGATCCAACAACATTGTACAAACAATACAAATACAAGTATTTGTATTGTGTATCATATACTTTTTATGGCAGGGGTAGACTAATAGGGTTTTCATTCACTTTACCAGTCTGGCATCTACATGTCATAAAAAAAGAAAGTTTTGATGAATATATCCTTATTCCTAATTCATATTGGTTGCCTCCACATCAAATAAATACTTCTATATCTAATCCTTCACATTGTGTCACATTATACCGTACACCCTTATATAGGAGTAGCCGCATCCCCTCCATGTTGTCCCATCCCTCTGCCGGTCTCATAGATTTGTCCCAGCTGCTTTTCCAAAACACATTTCGGGAATCCGACCTGTTCCAACTTTTTTTTTCTTCTCTGGCTTTTCCTGGCCTGAGAATCTACAGTGGGTCGGCTATTTTTAACTCTCTTTGGCTATTTTTGGGACGGCGAGTGTAAAATTCCTCCTCTGGAAAACAATGGACCGCAGAGCGAAGAACAATTTGTGGAGACGGCGGTGGGGCTCTTTTTTTTTTTTTTTTTTTTTCTTGGCGTTCCTTGGCTGTCCTCTTCGCCACGCACACACAGACACACAAACCCGCGTGTTGCTATGATAGTGCAGTGACTCATGCGTTTCGCTTTAGACAACAAAGAAAGTTTCCTGTTTTGAACAGGACTCCAAGAATCCTCCCTGAAGGGTTTCTAGCTGGGGAAACTCTTTGGACTGTAAGTTGTGTTCAAAAGGGAAAGTCCTCGTTTTCAGGGTGTGCTTCCTGACCAGTTTACCTACACCTGTAGTCCAGGACTTTGTAATTTGTGTTGAAATTATCACTTCATCAAATGCCCATAGGATAGAGTGACAGCGGAGGAGCACAAGACCAGGACAGAATGTTGTCTCCACTAGGGATTTAATAAAAGATTTAAAAAATATTAATGATCACTTTTGTAATGACAATGGAGTGCAACTTTCTTTAAAAAAAAATTCCTTGGACTGCCACAGGGGGTCTTGTTCAATCACTTCCTGTTATAGGGTGACAAGGGTCACCTCCCTGCCTGTCCACAATGTTGTAGGATAACTCATTTCCCACAACTCTTTAACCTTTTATAGAGCTCTGTGCAGTTCTTAGGTCTATAATACATGGGCTGATTTCCACTTCCGATCTAATTTCTTAACCAATAAAATGATCAGTTGTAAGTGAATACAACAGCTGACCAATCGTAAGCAAGTAATTTTTTTGCACTAGGAATGGAGGGATCAGACTTTAAAAGTCATGTCTACAAATGATTTATCTTATCTGATCACTTTCTAACCCAGAAACGCCCAACATTGTATAGGTGTGTGCCATGTTATGGGACTTCCCAAGGTCTATTGCCAATTGGACCGGTCGATCAAGTACAGAATTAGCTCTTAAATTGCCTAGTGCAAATTCTGTACTCAATTAACCGGTATACAGAATAGTTGGGTCAGGAGTAATTAATGGACAGACCAATCAGAATCCATATCTGTCATGTCCTACCTGATGACGGAAGAGTTTAAAGTAACCCACCACCTACAAATATCAAAATCCTAAAACAATAGAAAAAAATATCTGTATACAATTATCACCAGTATTACCAACTGACTGGGTACCCAACCACCATTTTTTTTATTTTAAATTTGTTTTTGCTGTGTTATGTTATTCTCTTTTATCATCAGGTCAGACATGACAGATATGGATTCTGATTGGTCTGCCCATTGAGTACTCCGAGCATAAACCCCAGACCTAGCTTTTCTATTTACCCATCTCTGAACATAAAAACTCTTTTAGGAAATAAAAGACAAGCATATTTTCCCGAGGTTTCTGTCACCATCAGCATCTTGTATCAGAGCAATAATAAGGCAGATAAACCATGATTGATTTTTAAACTGTTAAAAGGCTTTGGGGAGAGTTTGTGCCGGGGAACGATGTGGCGGGTTTTGGGAGTGTATCCCCGGGGGAATAGGATTTAACAAGGCTGAGCTCTCTGTGATGGGAAACACACTTTTCACATGCTCTCTCTTTCCTTCTCCCCCCTCTATTGCAGAACTGAAGCCGGACAGAGCCCTCCACATCTGGAAGCTGCAGGCAAATGACATGAACTAAGAGGACAAAAAACGGGGGGAGTTTTTTTTTTTATTTTTATTTTCGGGTTTATTTTTTTTTTTTTATGGTCGCACCGTGAGGACCTGAGCATATTCAAAGACGGGCAACTTTTCTGAGCAAGAGCCTTCTCTGGATTTTTAGGAACCATGGGCCGGAAAAAGATCCAGATCCAAAGGATTACAGATGAGCGGAACAGACAGGTGGGTGCTACTTCTGCTTTTGATGCAGGCTTGGTGCAGGGCTCCTGCTGCTTGTAGATTTATCCTAAAAAGGGACCTGTCAGGGTGGACGTATGGCAGTGAACTTTTTTATTTGTAAGCTCCGTGGCTGTCCGCTTTCTTGTGGCTTCATTAGTGTCCGAGTTGGAGCTTAAAATTCTGCCGGTGAAGCTGCTTTTTTGCAGTTCGGTGAATAAAAGGGGTGATCCTGGAGTTGTAGCTTGAAGAGCTGATCTCTAAGCAAACATATATACAGGAGTCGAAGGATTTGTATTTCGGTCCTGTTCAGGCAGGATGACAACAAAAGAAAAGTGGGGTCACCTCCCCGTTTCCCGTGAACGAGCAGCAGCAGACTATAAAGTTACCTCCTTGCAGCGTTCATACCTGAACCTGACCTTTCTGGTAGGACCTCCAGGGATTATTTATTTTAAAGTCCACAATTATGAGATGTTTAGAACTTGTTTTTGAGATTTTATTGGTTGGATTTCCATACTTTTAAGGCCCTGACGTTGGTCACTATTTTTGCACAAAACACTAAGACAGGGACTGTCCCTCCGATGTGGAGACTGGCATGGTTACGCTTAAGCCTTACATCAAAACAAACCCTCCCTTTTTTTTTTTTCTTTTTTTTTTTTTCCTTTTTTTTTTCTTCTTTTTTTTACACATGTGGTAATTACCCACTTCAAAGGAAATGCGCGGTGAGCATCCCACATAGTAGATACCACAATATTACTATGGTTCATTATATATATATATATATATATATATATATATATATGGGTGGTTTGGTCTTATCAGATGCACGGCCGAGCATACCAAGTGCCTCGGTGAAGATCAAAATGTGTCCACACCAATCTTTGTCATTCAGATACTTTTATTCTCCATTTATATTTAATGGGAAGATAAAGTAAAAAGATGACTTCTGCTGCTTGGGGGGTGGGCAGGTGACAAAGATGTTGGGAACAACACTGCAGTCAATTGGTTTCTTTCCAAATGGGTCCCCATCTGAGTTCAGTCGGTCTTGGATTGTAAGGTCCTTTGCAGGTCATATTCCCGAGAATGGATCTAAATACATTATATATAAATACATACGTGGCCTAAACAGGTTAGATCTGTGTTGCCATCAAATTTGCACAGTCAAGATGACAGTATCTGAGCATGGAGGTGTCCAGGAGGGGTGACCCTTGCACCAGACAATTGGGTTAGACAACAACTGTGGTCATACCTGAAAAGCTCTTTTAGCAGAATGGGTACAAGTTCCCACAGACAAACCCCAATATCCTCTAAAAAGCCTTCTCAGAAAGGTGAAGGACATTAAGAGTCCTCCATGAGTCCTCCAGAGACTTCATGTGGTCATAATTTTGAAGTAGGATGTCCAACAAGCTCGTCAGGATGTGATGGTCAAGTGCCTACAAGCCAATGTAAAGGGGGTAAAAAATATAATCACCTCATGAATTTGCCCCATACCGTTGGTCCTAGATGCACCAGAAATCTGCTTGATAGACCCTTCTCGTCCATTCATTATTCAGTCCTGTTGACCTCCCATTTTTGTTGCAGCAGATTTTGGATAATCAGGGTTAACAAGCAAACAAGTTTGCCCGAAACTATAATACGTTCAAGATGTCCACTGTATCCCCCATTTAGACAAATCAACATCCACGATTTGTTTATAAGAAGCAATTACGCTTCCACATGTTTCCAAAAAGCGGTTTCACGTCAGCGGCTGGCGCTCAGGTACTGTATGTTCTGTAAAATGGAGTTTGATTTATTTAGTGGGGGGGGGGGATCATGTGTCAATGTCTAAAATCAATGTGAACCTGTATTTGATTACCTATAATTCTTCGCTCTACTGAATGTAATTGTACAAAGTCCCCCCCCCCCCCCAGCTATCCTTAATTTTTTATTAAAGCATATAATTATTTGAGGAAATATTTTCCACTTGGCCGGCAAGTTCCTACAATACGGACCTTAATGTTGTGTTCCCATGTGTCAGTTCCCATCAGGAGTAGATATATTCCCACCGTCCTTTTCCTTACGACCGATGCTAAATCTTTGTTTTTATTACATGCGCCTGTTTTTCACAAGGGATGTGCGAGACTCTACAGGAAATATGTAATTCTCGAGCAAGCTGCAGTTTTCAAGCACCGTATATTTTTTTTAAACTTGGATATGCTTTTTTAAATTTTTTTGAAATGTATAAATTGGAACGGCACTTCAAACAGAGACTTTGTAATGTTATATATAATATAAGCCTATATTCTCCATTATTCGTTTTTTTACCCAAGTATTTTATTAGTGCTCCACTTCACCCTTCCTTTCTTTCTTTATAATCTGGGAACCCCTTATATTTTTGATTGGAAGTGCTGCTCCAAGACACATCCAATGCCATCTCCTTGTTGTCTACCCTATACAGAAAGCCAGTGTATAAAATATAATTTCTTAAACACTTCTCATGACCACCAATCAGATTCCAGCTTGCTCTGGATGTGTGAATGTAATTGGTTGATACAGCTAATGGGGTCAGGGGCTGATACCCGACCTCAGGGAATTAACGCTCCCAGTGACCCTGGATGGGGATCTCAGGGTTCTGCCCAAACTATATTACCCGGAATTCAGAATTAAGGACTGTCCATAGGTTTTTTGACTGATACCTTCACAGTAAGGCTCACATGAGCAGTGGAAAGCCACATGGTTATCTGTTCCCAGGCACATAGCAAACTGCTTGCCCAGGGGAAGCAAACTGTACCACAGATCAGTAGATTTGCATTTGCAGTGGCTGTGCGGTTCCTTTCCCTAAAAAATGAAAAGCAACCACACAGGCAGAAGCAGCTTCTAGGTACCACGCTGCAACCCCACCGCAATCGTGTGCACAAAATTGTCCTCAACTGATCCTATTTGGTTATTTGGGAGCACGGTGGAGCCTGTAGTACAATGCTGTGATCTGAAATGGCACCAAGTCCCTTCTCCCTGCATCCCGGGGCAGACAAAAGCAACCTCCGGCTCTTGAATGGAAGCCCCCGCAGTGACTGAAAACAGCCATGCTGACAGGTTCACTTTCAGCCTTAAATTCCCATCGTACCACAATTCCAAGCAAATGCCATATGTCACTGTTTTGGGATTTTTTCCCCCCGTATTTCAATTAATAATGCACAGGCGACATTTAATTTTATTATTTTCTCCCGTCATGAGGTTTCCATATGTACATAACATATGGAAACCACGCTGCTACACACTTCCCTGAATGGCAGTATGGTAAAAAAAATAGACTTTGTCACCAGAGTAGCAGTAAAATCTCATCATGCACCATTCCCCAGGATATCACAGATACATTTTTTAGGGTTCTTTTAAAAGCCAAATTTGCTACCATTGGGGCCCATGGGGTCAGCATGAACTTTCGCCATTGTCCCTGCAAGGACACTTTACTCCATCACCCAATGACAGCTGAAGCCGTTTTTGTCACCACTGTCACTCAGTAGTGACTTCCTGCTTGGTCACAATCACCAGGGCCTTAACAGGAAGTCCCCGCTGCAGAGGAAGCCCGGAGAGACCAATGTAAACAAGAGGCCTCCTGACAGACATATCGCACACTGACAGAAGTTTAGGGGTCAGTGGACAAAGCGGGAAGCATGGGGGGGTTGTTAGTAGCTATTGTGCTTTGCATTTGCAGATTAGCATTGTGTGGGAGAATTATATTGTAATACAACCTCCCACGTAGCCTGCAGAACGAGCCCACGGCGGTTGTCCTTGTCACTACTGCATAGCTATTAAAGCTCAACTTCCTTCTGCCTTCTGGTATTATGGCTGACGAGTCACATGACTAAGAGTGGTTTGCGGTGCCAAATGGGCGTATAGAAGTCTGTGTCTATAATTAGAACTTTTATCAGGGTCAAGGGTAACAAGTACATATTTACATTGTTGATAAGCTTAATAAAAGACTGATGGCCATCAAGTACAACAAGGAAGGTGAAGCAAACCATTTCGGTGCAACTGTTACCAGTTTTGCCATATAACAGCCTGCACCCTCTTCTTCAGGGGGACTTCCTTGCATCAAAATAGTTCAGAACTATAGCTTTGGTTTCTGTCACTTTCAGGATAAAGTAGAGACTTAGAAGATAGTGGAAGGAACCACAGATGGCAGTGGGGGGCCAAGGGGTACCCCATGCACAAAACAAGTCTGATGCAGAACTAATTTTAGGTGGCATTAGGTGGATCCTCTTGAGGATCATTGGTGCTCGGGGACATGCCAGACCATATCTTCTACACAAAGAACAAGGTTCATTTACTACAGAGCGAGGGTCCCTCCCTTTAAGGCAAGGTTCCTTCTCATCAAGCCAAGGTTCCTCCTCTGAAAGCCAAGGTTCATTCTCTGAAGGCTCAAGGTTTCTTCTCATCAGGACAAGGGTCCCATTTTTCAGGGCAAGGGTCTCTTTCTTCAAGGCACCAGTCCCTCTCTTTGGACCAGGGGCCCACCTCTTTAGTCCAGGGGTCCCTCTCTTTAGACCAAGGGTTCCATTCTTCAGGGCAAGGGTCTCTTTCTTCAGGGTCCCTCTCTTTAGTCAAGGGGTCCCTCTCTTTAGACCAAGGGTCCCATTCTTCAGGGCAAGAGCTAGGGGTTCTTTATTCAGAGCAAGAGTCCTTCTTTTTACCAGGCTGGCAGGGGACATACTTTTTTTGTTCAGGCAGTGGTGGCTTAAAAAAATCAATGAACACTTGCATCAATCCGGCAATCCCGTGCTCAGCCAGGTAATATCAGACGCCTTGCAGATCAGTGGTGAATATTGGGTGGTATGTGACTCTCAGTGGCAGTGTCCTCTGTGCCAGCAGGCACCAAATTAAAAGAAATCCCTTCCATTTTATTGGCCAGCTGCATGTAAAATATTCCCATAACATCTTGTATTCCTCTAAGGTCATGAACTCGAATTGTTTTTGGACGGCCTGATAAAATTGTTTTCATGTTTTTCCCCCTTAAAAGAGAAGAAAAGTGATTTTTTTCTTTTTTATCTGGATTGATCTGAAATATAAAACAGCCGAGGCGATTTGTGCCAAAACAATGCTTTGTTTTTTGTTTTTTTTATACACAAGGCCGGCCTTGATCATCCAAAGAGCCCCTGAGCTACACATTGCTTTCCCACAATCCTCTGCTGCCGTGTGCAGTCTGCAACAGTATTACGCTCCCTTCGAAACTCAACAGGGGCGTTGATTGGCGACCGCATTTTCCAGCTCTATGATCATGGCACTGATGGTGAAATGAGGCAGCAAGCAGCTGTTTCTTTCTGTATTGCGTGATGTCAGCGACCGGCTCGTTAATGACACGGCATGGTGCCAAGCCTCTGCATTCCTATGGACCGGCAGGCAGGGATTGGGTTAACTCTGGTTACAGATAATGTCTGTTAATTCTCTGTAAGCTCAGCAAGGCAGGAGGTTCCTCATACCTTCTACCCCAGTAATGCTTTAAAAACAGATCGTAAATATCATTGCCTTCCAGTTAAAGGATGGGATTTGGGTAAAGGGACACAGAGAAGAAAAAGAAAAGTGATCATTTTAGAGCTTGGTAGGTGCCAAACCTGTATCTTCTATTTCATGGGGACTTGGCAAGATATCTGCAAGTTTTCAGGTTTGCACACCCAAGGAGTCCAATTATTTAACCATTCCTACTGGATGTATTTTATATTTGGAGAATGCAACAAAGGCTGGAACACACAAAGATGGGAATGGACACCCAAAGTTCCTAGGCGGTCAGACACAGAGTCTGGAATTATGGCAGGGTGATCTGGGTGAGCATGCAACCCATGTAAGATACCAAATGTGGACTCCAAAATATCATAATTTGCAACATAAATAGTTCATGAGTGTGCTGCCCAAAACTGGCAGGACAGTTTGCAAACTGATAGACATCCCTGACGGAATGCCCTTGGCAGTTATGAATAACGGTTGGCTAATCCCAATGTTGTGTGGCCAAACCTGGACCTGTTGGACATCCTGTTCTAAAACCATGGCCATTCATATGGAGTTGATCCCTTTTTGGCTATGTCATTCTGTACTTACCTGGGAAGGTTTTCTACAAAATTTTGTGGCTTGTCTGTGGAAATTATGCCCATTCAACCAAAAGAACATTTACAAGGACAGGTACTGATCATGGATGAGAAGACTTGACTCAACTGGTTTTCCAATGCATCCGAAAGGTGTTCAGTACGCAGTGTTCAACCAAACCGGGTGGGAGGAAATTCTAGGCAGGTGGCAGCCCCTGTATTGTGACCCAATTTTTAAGTAGGCACCCAATAATAGCCGGGTGGTTACTGAAAAGTGCTGGGTGGTGCACCCTGCTAAAAGGGTCTGGGGAGAACATGGAGTAGGGTTTAAGTTAGGGTTTTTACGAGGTTGGAATATTCTCAAATGTCTTTGTTGTATTGGCAATACACTTCCATGGAAAAATCTGAACTCATTTGCAGGGGCACCTGGATCCTTTTTGCTTTCAAAGTTTGTTCTGGTATTCTTTGTTGACCACCCAGCAGCCATATTTTTACCTTATATTACCCAGAAGCTTTTGCAGCACACCTCTCTTGGCCTATGTCTTATTTGCAGGCCCCAGGCCATCTACACCTCTCATACAGAGAATTCACACCACAGGAGTATTTTAAAGCCTCAGCAAGCATACAAGGGCCTATTACAATGAAGTGTTAATATAATTCAGTAATCCCTCCTAATAAGCGGCTCAGCATGACAGAGGCTTTTTTTTTCCAGGTCTCCATCCCCCCCTCCTCTTCCTTTCTTTCTTCCCAGGAGGAGTGAGTGAGATTGCATGGCAGAGAAGAGACATTAATTAGCTCAGGGCCTGGCCTGGATACTGTTATCACACAAAGTGGATCTGTAGACACTCTGAATTAAAGAGCCGCCCTTATCTTGTTGACGGGGAGATGCGAGGAGGGCTGAAGGGGCAGAGCTGTGCGCCCATGTGCCACCCTGCCTGCTGCGCAGGAGAAGGGGGTGGTAGGAAGGAAGAGGAAACTCTGATCAATGGCTGAAGAGGAAGCCTTCTCTAAATACATTATTGTCACTTTTAATACCCATCTACAACATTTCCTTAAATTAAAGAAAATCAGCTGCCTTTGATTAGGATTTGTAAATATCCGGTTACAGTCAGCTCCAAATATTTCCATAAGAAAAATATAATGCTCTTAGGCTACGTACACACGTCAGATGATTCTTGTCTGATAATTGCCTCAGGGGTGATATTGGACGAGAATCTGGTCTGTGTACAGCGCTTGCTGTTTCGTCGTCTGTCCTGGTGGATCCACGAACGAAGAACGTTCGTAATGAAAGTGAAGGGGAGAGAGCGCAGCAGGGTGCCGCTCCGTCATTCTCCCCTCTCTATAGAGCAGAATAGTGCTCCATGTACATCCTTCGTTCATGCATTGTGCAGTCTTTTGTCCTTGGAAAGGCTTGTGAAAGATCCTTTCCAATGACAATTATTGTACGTGTGTATGCAGCCTCAATGAAGAAAGGGAAAGGTAACCATCCCCTTTGGTGGCCATACTAAAGAAACATCTGGGCAAGTTTGCAGGATGAACCAGCTATGTTTCCTATACCAACCCATCACCTCCCCACTTCTCAACCTGCTCCCTGCTGTGTCGTGTTATCTCTTCCAGACCCCTCTGGTCTTATCTTGTCGCACATTCCTGCACGCCTCCTCATTGTCAGATTCTATCTCCCATCTTTGCTCATAACTATCGAGAGCCCCTAGGAATCTTGTGTGCGCTGCGAAATTTGTCAGAGCTATATAACCGAACACAGTAAAGAGACAGAAGGCTGATGAGAAATCTAGGCATCCATGGGAGGTTAGGTCTTAAAAATTTGCTAAATATGCCAATATACCAATATGAAGCTTCCTAGGTCTATACTCCGGCCTTTAGATCTGGGGTGCAATGCCTAAGAGGCCCTGGGAATAGGGTGATGAGAGGGTGATGGGTTATAGGCAGCTGGCATGGATGCTGCAAGAGAATGCAGACCCAGGTCATGTGAAAATGGAACTCGGCACATGGCTCCAATGTCAGCTCAAGGAGCAAGAGTGCAGCAAATTGTTTTATCCAATATTACAAGATTACACAAAAAGCATAGTAATTTATATATTGTGAGGGATGTAATCTATACACATGAATTGTGCACCAAGTATCCTAGAATTCTGCACATTTATCAAGCTTGCCACATTCCAAGTAAATGGAACGCTACGCCTTAATTTCAATGTAGCATTCCGCATACTTGGAGCACAGCATTTTGCACAGTCAGAGCGTAGCGTTTTGCACCCTTTGAGCATTGTATTCTGCACTTTTGCAGCTTGGCATTTTGCCTGGTATTCCATAGATTAGGGTCGGAGTACTGTAGTCAGTAGTATTCTGTTGTGTTGCGTACTAAAGGTTTAGCATTCCGTATACTACAAAAGGTTGCATTCTATAAGGCTGGGGTTGCAGTATTCCCCACTCCAGGACCATAGTATTTTATAGTGCTAGGTTGTAGTATTGCACAACAATCTGTATGCTAGGGGTATATTTTATACACTTGCAAGCTAGCATTCTGTACACTAGGGGGGGGGTAACATTCTGCGCACTTGGAGGGTAGTAAGCCAGGAGCATAGTATTCCCTACACTGGAAGTATAACATTCCCTTTTTTTAGAAGTATTATGTTTCATGCATTTAACTACTTGTTCCTTACAACTGTACAAAGTGCATTAACCCATTACAACTGGTTGGATCTCACTTTACTGAATTTGGATGACCGAAAGGAAAATTCTGATTGGTTGGTACGGATTACAGCACATATTTTACCCATTAACAGGAAAATATCCATGAAAATTATGTTAGGGACATTGCCAGCCAGATTGAAGTCATGTAACTGGCCTATGACTTGTCCTATTCGTATCTCAGCGAGCAGAATGCATTTTGTCTTCTTTATTATTCTGCGAGTGTTTAGGACTCCAGACGAGGCTCCGGATAGGAAGACCGCCTCTAGAGGCAGCGTCAGACAGGCTCCTGACTTGAGATTATGTCCAGACACTGCCAAGGCCTGAGCGGCCCTCTAGATACCATATATCTGACAGGTGATGGATTCAGACACTGGCTGACATGGGAAAACCTCTTGGCTGGGTTTATATGGAGGTGTGAAAGGGTCGGGAAGGGGGCCATGGACCTTAAAAGATTAAATTATCAAATGGGCTTGCTGTGATATCGGGGACAACATAGAGGTTACAGAGAGAAAGTAGAGGTCTCTTTATTGGTCTGCGCATGTTGTCTTTGCATCTGCAGGAACCCACAGTTGGCGGTTGGATAAGTGTAACGGGGTCAGGGGGAGCCCTTTATAGAGACCCCATCACCTACTTTTGCATACAAAATCTAAACATATTAGAATAAGCTATTTTTGATTACCTTGCAAGGTGCCTTCGAACCTATTAGCACAGCCCCCTCCCTCCTTGCACGCCATACCCCTCTCCTAATCTGGTAAGGTATGTATATTGGCTATGCTGACCCAGCACCTCCACCCCTCTTACCCCCCCAACAAAACTTTTTATGCAACCAGGGAAAGAGCTATACTTTAGAGTGCCTTTTCCCAGCCTTTTGAGAAACCCTTAATGGTATTTTAAGGGTTTGAGGAACTCCTGCTTATTGGGGGAAAAAGCCTTAGGGGGGTGGCTAGATGGACATCGAAAAACTGAGTCATGTGGTTGGCTGTTCCAAGTGGTGTTATGGTGGTCCTTCATGGATCGTCATCACTCTGATGGTCAGGAACTTGTTCCTCCAATGTTCTCTGAAGCATACCAACAGGCTTTTCTTTTCTTTGGATACTTTCCTAAATACAATTAAGCAGCCATGGCCTGAGTAGAAAAGTCTGTCTCCTGTCGGAACACAAAGACATACCCCTGCAGTGATCTCTCTGCAAAGATCGAACCAGTCCCCAGCCAAATCAGACCTATAAATCATGCTCCATGGACAGCTCTTGCTGAGGTGTTGGACCTCCACAGGGAGACTACTGCTTTCATACAAAATATCATCAAGCTTGCCACTGTTAAAAAATGGGATCAGGAATCATTCACCACTCTGCACTCTTTTTTTAATTTGATGCACTCAATTTGATGCAATATTTTTCACTGACACAGTTGGGCTACAAGACTGGAAAGAGTTAATTATCTTCACAACACGACTTTATGGCCTTCGGCGGCCTTTGCACAGTGGCGTCATAACCCAGTGATGTGACGAAGCCTGCATTGTGAGGTGGCAGAGGAACCGGGGGTGGGGGGGAGGCGGAGAGCCACCAACGCTCTGTCTGAGGATAATGGTCCAGCAGAGTAATTAGCCCAGATAGCGTCCATTATGGATTTAATCAGTACAGCCTTTTAGAGACAATTGGCTTGATACCTTCTGCTTCCAATGCTATCGCTGGCAAGGTAGCGAGGAGGAAAAGTTGTTATTTTAATGATAAGAGAAGCCAGCGCCAATCCAGAGCGACTTTTATCTGCCAGATAACGCGCTGATTAGGACTCTCGCAGGCTCTCCGGGGACGTTTTCATGGCTCCTTGCCTTATAAAGAAAACCGAGGCCTATCAGTAGGGAAACTTTGTGTGTTATGTGTTAGAAACCTAGTAAAAATATTTCTTTTTTTTTAATAAACATTCATGGAAACCTGAGGGAATTTATTTCGAGTGCTGCTTGGATTTATAGCCGTCAGGCTGCAATTTTGTCGGGTCAGATGAGAATATTAATAAATGGGGTTATATAGCGCCAACATATTACGCAGCGCTGTACATTAAATAGGGGTTGCAAATGACAGATAGATACAGACAGTGACACAGGAGGAGAGGACCCTGCCCCAAAGAGCTTACAATGTAAGAGATGGGGGAAGTATCACAATAGGAGGGGCATATGGAATGGTGGGTGAGTAGTGGGGGTTTAAGAGACAGAAGAAATGGGTAGGTGAGTTTGAAAAAATGAGTTTTCAGTAGGACCAAGCTGAATAGGATGAGGAAGACCATTCCAGAGAGTCGGGGCAGCTCTAGAGAAGTCTTGTATCCGTGTGTGTGATGAGGTTATGAGTGAGGAAGTCATTAGTAGGTCATTGGAGGAGCGAAGAGAGCGGCTGGGGGAGTATTTTTCTATCATGTCAGAAAGGTAAGTGGGAAAAGAACTGTGGAGGGATTTGAAGGCAAAGCACAAGAACTTTAATTTGATTCTAAGATGAGATGCGAGCCAATGAAGAGAACTACAAAGAGATGCAGCAGAAGAGGAGCGGTGGGAAGGATGGATGAGTCTGGCTGCAGCGTTCATAATAGATTGTAGAGGAGAGAGTCGGGTTAGTGGAATACCAGAGAGGAGGAGGTTACAGTGGTCCAGACGAGAGATGATAAGAGCGTGTTCAAGTAGTTTGGTGGTCCCTGGAAACAGGTAGGGGTGGATTTTGGAAATGTTGCACAGGTGTAAGTGACAGGAACTGGAAATGTTCTGAATATGGGGGGTAAATGAGATGGCCGAGTCAAAGCTGACACCAAGACAACGTGCCTGAGGGGAGGGATGATGAGATTCCTGCAAGTTGGGTCGAGCAATGGTACAAAGGCCAGCACAGCCAGAGAAAGGTGGTTAGAGCAAAGAATAGAGGAGAAAAGAACATGTAGGCATATATGCACCATTCTGACCATGACTATAAAATATCCTAATGGTATCATTAACATAAACCCTTGATGAGCAGAGCAACAGGTGAGCTTTAACCCCCCCCCCAGCATACATCCACCTTATCTTATCCTACCGCCCCCCCCCCCCCCCCCCCCCATTCCATTAAGAAAATGTCCACTATTGTGATAGAGCATAACACGGCACCACATGGCACCACTCATTTCTACCCCATGACAGTCCTATCTCTTCGTATACAAGAACATACAAGCTGTGGAAGCTAAATGCACGTCGACATTCACCTCTTTTATACCAACATTTTATAATGTGCTGATGCGTTTCGCATGGTCCTAGTCCATCTCTTATCACTCATCCTTCTTTGGTCCTGGTGGGCTTACAATGACAATATGGGTGCCGCCGTAGAAATATTTGGCATAGCCCCATTCCAGTATTTTTCTACTTTGTTGGTAATGGCCTTGTTAACACCCTAAGCGGTCAATGCCCCGGAGAGATGCCAAATCCTCCGGCTTACTCTAAGGGAGCGTAGAACATCGCACTCCTCTTGCTGAGTCTGTGACATCTGACTGCTCTCCACCGATCGATTCCTCCACAGGGATCAAGTCACC
Organism: Pyxicephalus adspersus; assembly: GCF_032062135.1. Taxonomy (NCBI): domain Eukaryota; kingdom Metazoa; phylum Chordata; class Amphibia; order Anura; family Pyxicephalidae; genus Pyxicephalus; species Pyxicephalus adspersus. The sequence continues at coordinate 5,054,500 of NC_092869.1, forward strand.
CAAAGCTCAGCGTTTTTTTTTTTCTCAAGTGCTAGAGTCGGAGGCAGGATAGTAACAGAGCCTCGTCTGTATAGAAAGCGGTCACAAATCTCGGCCTGCCGTAATATTTGTTCCACTGTCCACCTTGTTTTGTGATTACTCTGCCAAACCTTATCACCAGAAAGGTGCTGATTGGACCATCAAGGCATGGTAGTACACAGATGGGGTCAGCTTTGTAATGACAACAGTACACCGTACACATGAGCTTTATTATTTACCCTTTTTAATAACACTGGGAGCAAGCATCCAGGCAGTGAAATTTAAACTGCTGCCCCCCAGGCCGTGACGGCTGCCAAATTTCTGCACTTTTCAATACTGCAATGTAATGTACAGGCGGGTGTGGTCGTGGCTTAACGTCACTTAACATCCTTGCAGCCCGGAGAAGGTGGTTGTTTTGTAGGCAGATCCCTGTTCACCCTTCCATCCCCGGCAGCTGGCAGTGAGTCAGCGGGCCGGTCCCCCCCCCACCATCGCCTAGCACAGCCACGCCAACAAGTATACCAAAGCTGGCACCCTTGTCTAGTAATTTCCTCCTACAAGCCTTTACTCACTGCATTTTCTAACATCTCATTACAGGCGCGCAGTTGTGCACTCTTCCCCGCCGCAAGATTAAAGGGAGCAGGGCGCTCATTACTTGGCGTAGGGGCGAACACCTATTTATATAATTCTCGCTCGGGAACTCTCTGAAGGCCCCGGGAACGATCAAACACAACATTTTAACTCTATTAGGTGTAGGGTGTGGGTGGAAATTTGTTTACCGGCAACGAGTGTTAAGAAGCAAATAAAAACACCTTTCTCCGCCGTCTGAGTGCATTATTGAAGACGGGCACGGAAAATCGTTTGGATTAACTGTCACAGCCCCGGTGCCAATGCTTCTACCTCCTTGACTTTAGTTTGCAGAGGACTAGTTGATGGCAGGGACTCTTGGTCTGAATTCTGTGGTGCAATGCATATGGGAAGTCGAAGGCAAGGCAAGCTAGGTGGGGGTTGTCAGGTTCTCGGGCACAGCGGGCGAAGGTGCCGCTGTTTAATTAGCACCATCCCACCGCGGTCTCCTATGTACCCATTTGTATTCTGCAGAACTTCCAGTTAAAATGTCAGACCCCAGACAGACAGGTGTGCAGAGGGGTGATAAGCAAGTGTGAAGGAGAGGGGAGAGGTGATCACCCTCCTCTGTCCAAGACGCCTAAAGGGCGCATTATCCAGGGACTGCGCTATACAAGTTCCTCCTCTGATAGCAGCCAATCAGAAACTAAGAGGCCCTGTCGCCAGACTATTACAACAACAGTCTGTATATGAACATTTACAGTTACCTGTAAAATTTCTACTTGTACAGATATCCAGGAGCCCCGAGAATGTTGCTGGGTGCCATTATCATGGATTTGATGTCCACAGCCCCAGCAGGCTTACAGCTGTCACTCAAGTGGAAATCTCCATTCTTCTTATTATTATTATTATTATTATTAATATGCAGTATTTATATAGTGCCACAATGTTATGCAGTGCTTGCATTAGGGGTTGCAAATGACAGACAGATACACACAGTGACTCAGGAGGAGGAGAGGACCCTGTTCCAAAGAGCTTACAATCTAAGAGGTGGGGAAGTAGCACACAAGAGAGTCCCGGCTGTGTGTGTGAGGAGGTTATGAGTGAGGAAGTCATTAGTAGGTCATTGGAGGAGTGAAGAGAGTGGCTAGGGGAGTGTTTTACCATTAGGTCAGAAAGGTAAGTGGGACAAGAACTTTGATTTGATAAAAAAGGGATTTGAAGGCAAAGCACAGGAGATTAATTTAATTCTAAGGTGGAATGGAAGCCAAGGAAGACAACTACAAAGAGATGCAGCAGAAGAGGAGTAGTGGGAAGGATGGAGTCTGGCTGCACCATTCATAATAGATAAATATTAGATAAATCCTGTTTAATAATAATAATAATAATAATAATAATAATTGCAAAGGAAAGATTCACCTTCAATCATTGTCTTTCTAACTTCCTATGCAATAAACTGAAATGTCAATGTTCTGAATAACTGAATAGAGATGAGAAAAGGGAGAGTTGTCTGGAGTCTGGATCAGGAGAGCAGGCTCTCTAGCCTGTTGGACAACACTGCTCCTACTGTCCAATGAGTGTTGTCACCCTGGGACAGGATGTGGATTTTTGGCAAAATCGGCACCTAAGAAGAAAGCACAGACAAAAACATGTTGGATTTAGATTTCTCTATGGCACATAAGAGACGCTAAGGAAGAGTTTTGTCTAAGATCGGAGTTTATTCTTTAAGTGCTCTCTGCTCCGCGAAGCGTTTGTTGACGTCGGCGTAAAAGAATTTTAAGCCGTAACATAAAAGATTTGATCCCAACACTGTGTTGACAGCAGCCAGTGTGTTGAGCAAAAGACACAGAATCGCAGCTAATGATTTAAGGTGTTTGTTCAAGGCCTTAGTCACGTTCCTGCTGGCTGCAGCCTCCCCACATCCCTCAGAGAGGCTTGAATGTCATTGTTTGACCTTTCTGGTGTCACTTTATCTGCCAGGGCCTTGGCTGCCCCCTGGACACAACCAGCCGACTGCCAGAGCTGGGAGGGGGATGTAAAACAACCGTGGCGCTGGTGGCTGGGTTAACTCCATCTTGATCCTGCCAGTGATGAGATCCTGCACTTAGGAGAAGAGGACCTTTCATGCCTGGCTAGAGAAAAAGGCATTTGAAGCTCATTTTGTCTTCAGCTTTGTTGGCCAAAGATGGAAATGGAAAAAAAGGTACACAACCCATGGGTGCCTGGATTAGGTGTAGTGGGCCATACTACGTTTAAAGTGGAAGTGGCGCTATTTTGCAAAAAGTTTTAGCAGGCTGTAGATCTTCCGTTGGGTTTGTATTGATGTTTGTTGAGTGTTCCCTCACTTCAGGTGTTGATAGTAGGCCCACATCTATATTAAATTATTATAAAATTAGTTTTTCTCCAAATAATGAGCAGGAAAACCTAAGGTTTGACCCAACCTCTCCAGAATCCAATGATTGGTCAGTAAGGATGCCCATCGTATGGATAGACTAATAGTCTACTGGTCAGTTTGTCCACCAGTAAAAGACAATGATAGAGAACCATATAGTTTGAGAAGTTTGGAGCCCAACTCGAAGTAGACGTTTTAGCTTGGGAAGGAGTTGAAATTAGTTAGTGAGCCCATGGAGGGCTTGACCCCACCTCCTGCCACCTGTGCAGGAACTGATGGGTGGATATCAATGGAGCCTGGGGAGAAGAAATGAGGAACCAACAAGGAGGGTTTTTATGAAGGTCCCCATGGGTCACACAAAGTGGATCTGCCAAAAGTTGTGACAGGTTTTGGGAAGGGGTGGAAAATATTTGCTGTCCCTGATTTGTCACCTCCACCTATACAGGTCTTACCCATACCAATATTACAAAAGATGGTTCAGTACGTGACCAGTTGTCCTGTACGTGACCACCCTCATGTCATTCTTCAGGGGACACGGCCTCATCCCAGTCTTCGGACTCTTAACCCTTGGCCTGCCTGGCGTGCCAACTCTCTTCCCAAAGCCGCTACTACTGGCGAACAAGTAAACAAACACATTTTTAGCTGCTCAGGCGGCCGTTGTGCTGCCCGTGTTGCTCTGTGGTTTATGTGGTTGCTTATAAAGTAACTAAATAGCATTAATAAAATTTGTGGTTGACCATCATTTTTTCCATTTTTTTTATTCACATCAAAATGGCACTTGGAACTCTGCATAATGAATACATTTATGGAAGCGACCGATGAATCTGTATTTGTCAGCATATTTCTGTCGCAGGGCCCTTGGGCCAAACATAACAAGTGGTAATAGTTGTGCACAGCCTAACAGCGGCCATTTTCTGATGGTAATGGTTCAGTGAAACAATTAGGACGTGACTTGCTGACATTGAATTTCAGTAGGGTGGCAGCTGTGGCCACATCGGGTTGTTGGCGATCTGGCGACTAATGGAAATTGTAGTTTACGGGTCTGTGATTTATGGGGTGTGGTTGTTGCTGGAACAGGAAAAACAAACAACTTCCCCAAGTGAAAGATATCCTATCACTTCCTGTGCGTGGGACTATCAGGATGTTAGGGTACATCTCATTGTTGAAGTAAAACCCCCAACCCTTCCCTCTTCTGTTCAAATCTTCCTTCACCTTCCTAATCCAAATCCATGTGCGTCTCAAACGGTCCCCCTTACAGACACTGCATATCATAGTGGGAGGGTTTCACTGCTGTCAATCAAGAAAGCAATGGGTGGGGAACTGGGTGTGGCCAGTCACAGTATTAGCCACACCCCTCCAGCATTGTTTCATCCCACTGTAGTACAAGCAGGCACAGCCTACATGAAAGTGACAACTCTGCTGTGGCTTCAAGAGCAGTGTGGCATCGTTGTCACCCCCTCCCAGAATTTAAAAGGACTCCAGTGTCAACATCAACGTATTTGTGGGGCTTTAAAATGGGTGCAGGTTCAGATTTAGGTATATTAATTTATGAACAACAGTTTACCTGCAAGGACAAATACATTTGTCCTCGATGACCACATTTTTTTTAAATATTAAAATATTTATTAGAAATAAGTTACAGAGACTTTTGCCTTTTAATATACTTTTTAAGGGAAATGGAAGTTTTTTTTTTTCTTTTCTGCACCTGCTGACTAAATTCATGGCCTTGAGTTGAGCAAGTGCTTTGGCCTGCCTGCTAAGCAAATGAAGGTATGTTGTCACCTGAGAGACTTCCTTAGTGCTGTCCTAATCCTTTCTCCAGCTGTCCCCCTCCCCTCATCCATATGGCCCGGTGTGCTGGGTGTGCGCTTCTGTGGCTGAAGTTATGAAACGCGTTCGTGCAGCAGTCTGCTCCATCTAATTGTCCCTCTCTATATTTAGCTGCTCTGGGTTGGGAAAGATAGTGGGGGGTGATCACTGTCAATGTCTGAGATGTCCCCTCCTGTGTCTTTTGTAGAGGTCAGAAGCGGATGGGAGATGCTGGGATTTAGGAGCTTTACTGTCTGTTGAGCACGACCAAAAACTGTTAGAGGTCGTCAGCGTGTTGTCCAGACTGCAAGATATACAGTTCTGTTCGGACTGGCTTATGATTTCTCCATAGCTAGGAAGGTGGCACAGATGATTAATTCATGCCCTGCTCCATGTGCTAGGAAAAACCCAACGCGTTTTAGGGACAGCACTACCCCCCACCTCCTTCTTCATGCCTGTACAGAAGAAGGCATCAATTTCTGGCGGTGTCAGTCACTGAGCCATTTTTGACACCCTGGTTTCAAAGTTTGTACTCAAAGCTTTATGCAGCACTCACTCTACTTAAAAGACTTTCAGTAAAAACTTTGCTCTTCCCGAGTGAGCACATCCCGATTTCCTCCGCGCCTCATTGGCTGCACATGCAGACACACAAGGCAGGATCGCTGTGTACTAAGTGCAGGAGAGGCGAGCCGAAGACCCGCTCGTAAAAATCCTAAATGCATCTAATCGCCATTTGCACTCCACTTAAACGCTGCCAGGTCAAAAGCAACAGGAAACCATTAGAAGATTTAAGAGATTCCGCCAGTGCCATTTAATGTTGGCACCGCCCGCGCTCCCAAATAAATCTTGTGATTCAGGGGGGCCTGCCTCAAGCACAAGCTTAAGTTACGGGTACTTTGTTTTTAATTTTGTTATAAAAACCTTTGGTTTTTCCCTGGATTTTTGCACAATTAGCTTCAGCCCTTGCACCTATTTACAGGTACTTCACATGTACATAAACACCAGCAAAGGCCCGGTGAGAACAGTAGACTGTGCATGTGCAACGTGTGTCAGCAGGGCCACTTGCAATCTCGATTTATTGAGCTTGAAACCAAGTGACAACCTAATTGGAAGCCAGGGATGAGGGTTGTCACCCTATCACAGGAAGTGCCTGAGCAAACACCTTATAAGGATTTATAATTTCAATGACAACTGACTTCAATGACTTTGAAACTTTCGAGAGATTAAGTTTACATAGACCACGAAGCCCGCTGCGAGGCTAAATGCATTAGCGGCGGCTCGGCTACGTTCTCTGCCCCGCTGCAGACAGCGGTGTATTTATTTTAAGAAGACAGCGCTTTAAATTGCCACCCGGCGTGTAAAAATAGCCAGATTTACAAAATCACATACAGCGAAACAGCTGCACGGCATTGTGCCGATTCCCCCCAGTCAGCAGAGAAGGCGAAGGAATTCATCGCAATTATGTACGTTGTCCCATAGACGACCATTTTATTGCTGAGGCAGCATGCAGCCTGCCTCCAAGTCTTTTTGGCCCCGGACCCGGCGTCGGAATGAAGCTCCTAATTCATGTTTAATATACTGGGAAGGTGCCGAAGCAGAACGACGCACGAGGCCCAGGCGAGCGGCTCGAATTAGCCATCTCCCAAAATATCCCTCCGTGCAGACAGCAGCATGAAACGATTATTTGTCATGGAGGCCGTAACGACAAGATGTTCTCTATCGCCAGGTTAGGAGCCATCTGCCTGTAATGGTTTGTTTAGATCGCCACCATAACTGCGTATGTATATACAAATATACGTATGTGCGCCTTGTGTTTACATACGCGTTTTACATTGGTATAGAGAGTGGTATGGCTGACTCCTGTGGTGATGAAATGGGACTATAGGGCAAACAGGCCATGTTTGAAGTATTAAATACAGACTACGTGGCCTGGCTAGACTTATTTATATAGAAGATATAAATTTACCAGAACCCATAACTTACAGCCTATTGCCATTTTTATGGGTATATAGAACTTAATGGGCCTTTGTAACGTCGACCTTCAAGGATACTAAGCCCTTCGTTTGGACAGATAAAATGAAAGCCCCCTAGTACATGATCCAATGTAAGAGGCCATTGTCACCAGCAGACTGGGCCGACTTAGGTGTTGGTTCACAAGAAGACAGCTCTGTCATTAACACTGGTTTGATTAAAGCGTATACTTGTACTCAAAAATATACCCAAAATATTTCATAGTTTTGGTTATTGGAGAATTGGTAGGCCATCGTGCCATGAACATTGGTTTGCACCTCATAGACAAATGTTGCTAAAGAACACCACTGGTTTCGATATGATAAGCCTTGGGTATCACAAAAAAATTGTCTGTCTGTGCTATTGATATATATTGTATAACCTGGTTTATTTTTGAGTTTTTTTTTTTTTTTTTGCTGGCCAGTATTTTCATCTGTCATGAGAGAAATTTGGAGGCTGCCCTTGGGTGCCTCCTGAAGATTCTGGTGCCCTGGCTTTTACCCTGACCCTCAAGGTTTAGTATTTTTGAGTCATCAACCTACAGAATACAAACATGAAAAGTTGGGGGAAAAAGTAGAACTTCTGGGTCTGGGGTCAATGAATGAATGCTATGCTAGCCAGACATCCAGCATTTTCATACGGAGAGGTCCTCCAGTGGCATCCTCCATGTTTCCCTCATGACTGGGTACTCCATTGATGTAATTATGATATAAATCTTGTCTCTCATTTATCTGATTTTCCTGTTTTTGTAATATATTGATTTTTTTTCTAGTCCTCTCTGATATGTTTATTATGGGTGAGATCTGGTGGGCCGACTCACCGACTGGCTACATAAAGTCCAACTCCAGCCATGTTTTTGTTTCTGGTAGAGCGGGGAATTGTTACATTTTCTGTCTATGATTCTAAAGAGGGGGTCCCTGTACCTGAGATGGCGGAATGGGTTGTCACATGACAGACAGAAATGTTTTTATGGCAAGAAAAGCTCAGGTTAGTTTTTGGAGGTCGAGGGAAAGGATGTAAAACAGAGTCCAAAATATTGTGATTGATTAATCAACCCGTTTCATGGGCAGGAGTAAACTCCCTTCTTCAGGGCTTACAATTTGATGAGGAGCCAATGGCTTCTGTAAGCAGCATGCTCAAAGCACAAGCCAATTTGATTTGCAAGACTTGATAAAGGGAGCTTTCTGTCCCCAAAACACGTTAGTCATTAATTACAAAGATTAAAGATTTTATGGACCTAGTGTGGTGCTCTGAGAATTTCTGTAGCTTCAATTATAATCTGACAGAATATCTAATCCTTCTCCACTCTACCCATAACAAAAATGATGAGTTTTGGCTTAATTTTGACTTTAAAGGGCCACTCCATGTTGATCTAAAAGGGCTGTGGTTAACCATTCTCCCCCACTGTTGCAGAGTGTGGAGAAGTTAAGCTTTTCCTGGTTATGATTTCAGACGTTAAGAAAGAAAGGTTTTAACGGGTGCGACAGCCCCGAACCAGACGGGGATGACTCCATTGACCAGAGCCCCCTCATGGAAGACAAATATCGCAAAGCCAGCGAGGACTTGGACATACTGTTCAAACGTTATGGCGTAAGTACCTAACTCTCTCCAGCCACTCTTCATCTCTTTTTTTCTTTTCTGTTTTCTCTCCCTATATACCTCTCCCCACCCAAAAAAAAAAAAATTATGAAAATCAAATTGGGACAAACCTTACCTCACCCTACCCCGATGTGAAAAAGCAGGCGCTGAACAAGAAGCACAGAGAATACGAGAGTCCGGACGCGGACGAAGTGTTTGCGCTGACTCCGCAGACGGAAGAGAAATATAAAAAGATTGACGAGGAGTTTGATAAAATGATGCAGAATTATAGACTCGCAGTGAGTACCGCGGGGGAAGGAGCTACAGGCCACAGCAGCACTGCAGGCTTCTGGGTTATGTCCACATGGTCAAGGGGGGGAGCTTTTCCATATTTAGCAGGCAGAAGAAAGGCAAAGTTGATATATAGGCTTCAATTGTTATTGTTTTATCATCTTCTGAGTGTCCTATTCCGTGTTTCATTCTCTGTGGCTTTATGTTGGTGTTTCTTCATTTCAGGTCCCCAAGTGTCCTAGTGTGGATGTTCTTGTATCCCAAATCCCATTGTTAACATGCCATTGTTTTGGGCTCAATATTGTCAGTGCATCATTGTGTGGACCCCTAAGTGTCAGTTTGTCAGTGTTCTGGCCTGTTGGGTGTCAGTTTTTGTCTTTTTGTAGGACCCCAAGTATCAATGTGTCATTGTACTGGTATCCCCGATTGTTCTGTGCCTCCCAAGTCTCGGTGTGTTTTTAGTCTTTGGTCCCCAAATGTCAGTGTGGTGTTCTTCTTGAACCCAAAGTCTCAATGTGTCAATGTTCAGTGACACCCACATATCAGTGTTTCATTTTTCTGGAGCCCTAAATGCCAATCCCAGTTTTAGGTCTCCAAAGTTCAGATTGTCATGGTTCTGGGCTTCCGGGTGTCGGTGCATCATTGTTCTAGAATCCTTATATGTTAGTGTGTCATTGTTCTGTAAAACCCAAGTGTTTTGGGAGCCCCAAGTCTCAGTGTGTTATTGTTTTAGGTTCTTCAAAAGTCAACGTGCCATTGTTCTAGGACCCCAAGGGTCAAAGTGTTATGGTTCAGGAACCCCCAAGTGTCAACGTGCCATTGTTCTAGGTTCCTCAATTGTCAACCTGTCATTGTTCTAGGTTCCTACAGTGTTAAGATGTCATTTTTCTAGAACCCCAAGTGACAAAGTGTTATGGTTCCGAAACCCCCAAGAGTGTTATTTGTTCCAGGACCCCAAGTGTCAGTTTGTTTTTGGATCCCCCCGATATTCATGTTTAATTGTTCTGAGACCTCATGTGTCAAAGGTGCTGTTGTCCCAAGACGTAAAATGTCTTTCAGCAGTATTAGCATGCCAATACTGTGGGACCCCAGGTGTCCTTTTCTACCACCTGTTGTTGTTGTTGTTGTATCCTTGTCCTGGGACCCCCACATGCCACCATGTTTTAGTCTTGTCCTGTTATTGTGAAGGTACAACATGTATTGTCTTTACATTTAAGATGGGAGCCTGCAGTGCTGCTTACTGGAGATTGAAATCCTAACCCTTTACTTCAGGAGTGGGCCTGCTACACACAGATTTGTAGCCCCGTCCCATGGCGGAAGGGTTACAAGTCTAAGGAGTGTGTTTTTCTGCATGGCTGTGCTTCATGGCCTGGTTTGCTCAATATTCACATGAGGTGCCAGCATAGATCAAGTGGACCTTCAACTTTTGCAAATCCTGAGGACATCCATTTTGTATGGTGAACCAACATTCAGACATCATGTGTTCATGTCAGTCCTTATACTCCAATAATTTCATTAACAATGGTTTAACTAACAAAATGGCTGTTGCAAATAGCAGGTCCACTTTAATATGTAGGACTAATTAGGCAACTGGAAAAACGGCCCATAACAATAAATGGCCATAGCGTTTACCCTAATGAAGGAAACCAAATTGTCCCAGTCTGTTTTACCCATGCCAACCAATCTGGTTTCCTGTTTCATCTCCCCGTGCAATATGGAAGACTTTGATTGGGTTAAAGATGATGGTTGGGCAACACAGATGGGGCTTTTAGATATTTTCAGGGCCCAGTTGAGTCTCCAAGTTTTCAGGCCCATATAATGACCCGTCTCTTTTTTTTATAATAAGCCCCCCCCCCCAACCAAATCAATAACGCTCACCTAAACCAGTAACCGGCTTATTAAGAATTGAGTGTGCTTGACTTGGCTTTCCTCTGACAGTTGAAATTCGTTGACTAGTTTCAATTTTCACTGACAATTAACATTCACTTACCACCCTTGCATAGAATTGTGTTTATTCACTGACTCCACTCTAAATCTTGACATCAGAGCGGAGGGGGATCTTAATTACGGGGAGCGTCTCGGATGAAAAGGCACCCTGCAATTTGAGCGTATAATTTCTCAGATGTTCTCCAAAGTCATAACGCATGAATATTTAAAACTCGGTGTGGGATGTTGTTATAATAATTATTATGATAAGTCGAGTTATCGGACAGGTTGCAGTGGGCGTGTAAGTTTGAGCGCTCATCCTTCATATTGTATGCTAACTTTATTGGCCGTGGGGTTTTGGTGAAGGACACAAATGTGAAGGACAGGATTGACCTGATCCCTTAACAATAAACGTGAAAACATACAGGTATGGCCAAAAGGTTGAGTTTAGATGCTCCCAGTGAAAGGGTAATTAATACTTCAACATTGAAGACCATCCATTAGGTTCCTCCAGTAGTTTAAGGGTCTCTTTAGCTTTGGCTGATTGACCTCCCATGTAATGGTGTCTGCAAAGTTCAATGCCATTTGGTAGAACCAGTAGGATGAATTCAGTGAAGCTTTTAGCTGTCTGGATGGATGGCATTTGACTAACACTATAAAGGGCATTCTTCCCTAATTATCACCATAACAGGGGCCTTTTTCTCACCAACCCTCATGGACTAAATGAAATCAAGGGTTTTCAGGGATTCAAAATTTGTTTCTAGGGTTCCCCCTGGGTAGAAAGTTATAAAAAACAGAACTGGATAGTTTTGGTCTCAGTGCCATTTGGTAGGGACAGTGACATGAAACCAGTGATCTGGTTGGAAGGGTGGCACTGTGACACTGCAATGGACATCCTTCTATAATCACTATAATGGGGGCAATCTTCCCTGAGACCCTCATCGAACCTTATTTTATCAGGGGTTCCCTGAGACTTGACATTTGTATCTAGGGGTTCCTCTAGGGAAGTATTTCTCAACTAGGGTTCAGTGGAAACCTGAGGTTCCTCCAGAGGTTCCTTAAGTAATAAGCTAATTGGACCTCCCAGGTTAGTTTAAGTGACCCCAATTATCTTTTTGGCTATCTATACGGGTGATCTTCCCAATGGCCAGCACTGTAGTAATATACTGTAAGCTGTGGACATAGTAATAGCAAGGGTTTCCTAGGACCTTTTGTGTCAAGGGTTTCCTGAAGCGGTCCAGAAACGCTGCTTTAGGTTTGGGAAAGGCTGGTCAAGACATTTTATAGAACTGTGCACATCCAACCATGTGGCAACAATTTGGGACCAATATGTGGTCCTAAATGACTTCCCATCAACGTGACACCAAAACATGAAATAAGAGGAGTGGTTGTCAACAAGACAGGAAGAGACCGACTATAATTTTACCCCTGCACCCTAGTGAAAGGTTATCTTTAGGACAGTTGTGGTTCATTGTCACAAACACATCCATTTCCCATCTCCCTGACAAGGAAGGTCTTAATTTGTTCAATCATCATCCAGCCAAACATAATAAAGAGGGGGAGATGGATACAACTGGGATTGCTAAGATGAATCAATGGATCTCCCCCGTTAGTATTTTCTTATAAATTGACATAACACAAGAACGTTTGGTAGAGCAGCAAAGCCAAGTGTTAATTGATGAATCTGTTAACATTTGGTAACTGTGCACGCAGTCGTGGTTCTGCTAATGCGTAGCATTTTTGTTTTTCATCTGCTGTTCTTAAAAATATGCAGTTTGTTTTTAGCTGCTTACCACGGGAAAACCAGCTTGTAGCAGCCTGATCAATGTTTTTCAATAGACTACAAAGTTTGCAAGTATTTTGTTAAAGTGAGTCTGTGTGGATAGAAATATGGGGGCTGCTGTCATTGACTTGATTTTTTAAAGGTGCAGATTTCGGTGCTGTGATTCTCCTGACTATACTGTCGAGTGTCCTGAAAAAGCATGCACCCAGTGACATCTGTTAATGATGAACCACTGGCTTGCTGCTTATTTAAAGTGACAGTCAGCACTCTCGAAGCTCTGAAACTACACCTTTTAAAAACGTTGCTGCACTTTTGTTTCTGTCCTTACAAATTTACTAGTTTCTAACAGTAAATTGCTCACCAGGATGCAGTTAATTATTTAATGCCAGGTACAGAATGGCTGCTTTTGAGTTCTAGCACAGTATGCAGCTATTGTATTCTCATCACTCTGTGTCTTTAGTCTACAGTTCCGGCTCCCAATTTTGCCATGCCAGTGACGGTCCCTGTGAGCAACCCGAATGCACTGCAGTTCAGCAACCCTGCCGGCCCTCTGGTCACACAGTCCCTGATGACTGCATCACTCACGGACCCGCGACTCCTGTCTCCACAGCCGCCCGCTCTGCAGAGGAACACGGTGTCTCCGGTGCTACCTCAGAGGCCAGCCAGCGCAGGTGAGGACCAAGCTTGGGATAAGAGCCATGAAATGTCCTGTTCTGGGCTTTTAGTCTAGGTCACACTGGATACTTCTTCCTTGAGTTACAGAATCTAGAACAATGTTTTTTTGGACCTAATCACCTCTGCTGAAGGAGCAGCAGATCCCTAATTCATATCTCTCTATTCTCATGCCTCTCCCCCTTTTTTGTAAGCACATGTGCACAAGAGGGCACTGATTGGCTCCTAGTATTCAGAGGACTTCTAGGAACAGGTTTCACTTTATAGAAGGCAGTCCGTAGGTGTGTGTACTGTGTGCTCATGCAATCGGTTATAAGCTTTACTCACCGATTTCTTTTGTCTCTGTAGGTGCAATGCTCGGTGGAGACCTAAATAACTCTAACGGAACCTGTCCAAGTCCTGTAGGTGAGTGAAGTGGCCTTGGATGCCTCAGACTTGGCACTATAGTTTAGGAAAAATCCATCATAGCACATAACCACCATTCAGAATCTTATTCCCATTCTTGCATTTGATATAAAAGGCAGGACACAGTCACTGTTGATAACCAGAACCATTTTCCATGGGGCACATCAGTCCCTGGGCCTTCTGTCCTCCATCAAGTCTCTCTTCTTCTGGGTGGTCCGGGTGAGCTGAGGTTTGGACAATGAGGAAAGCAGCAGGGTTTGCTTCTCTCTCTGGCACTCTCCAGACCAGACCACTGCCAGTATACACAGGACTCATGCGGCTCTAGCGCTCTGCACTTTCGTCGTGGGTAGCCACGTGACCCCTTCCTTGTATTTTGCTAAACTCATAACAGGATTATTCAGTACAGCAGTGAAGATGATGATGTGTGAACTGTCTTAGCTTATGAAGATTAGTTGGATTTTAATTTTGGGTCCAGTCAGTGAAAAATGAAATGTGATTTTTGGCGACAGGTCCGTTTTTATTGAATAGATTCATCTGTATTCGGCTTGGTCTAGCCAGGACAAGGGGGATGGTTTGTACAGAGCTGTGTGCTCCCTTGTAGACAGACAAGATCCCAGTGGGACCTATATGTACTAGGCAGGTCATTTTATAAGGTCAGCTATATAAGTGATGAGTCAGTCAGTGATTTTGGAAGTTTCCGAGATCTGTAATGACAGCTAAGGAACTTGAATTTACTGGAGAGGTCAGCAATGACAGGTTTTCTATTGATCCTGATTCCAGCTTGGGCCAAAGGAACACAAATCCCCCAGCAACTCAGGGTGTTGTATTTACCCAATCCTCACTAATCCAGACCTTTTCTGGCTTTAATGACATTCAGCCCTCTTCCTTTAAACCCCAAGTGTCAATACCCCAGTCCTCCTCCTTTGACTGGCACAGGGCAGCACCACATCGGCCTGGACCTGTGACGAGGCTAGTTTAAAGACAAATAAAAGAGTGTATATTTTTTTTTGAGGGGTATAGTTTGCTCCAGTTAGAAAAAGGAGGGGGAATATAGGGATGGGGCAAAATTAGAGCCCCCTAATGTTAGACTTTAGGTCCAGCAGTGCGTATTTAATGTACTTCTGGGTCTATTCGATAACCTGTTTGTACGTATTTCTCTTAAATCCAGATTTCTTTGAAACTTGTAGCCAAAATTTAGGGAGCAGATGCCACTGTTAGAAGATTTCTGCTTGTTTCTTCTTCTGGTCATAGTTGTAAAATTGATGAACTGGGCAAAAAGAGAGAGGAAATCTTCCAAGGGGGCAGAGAAATAAAAGCTGATGGTGGAAGCCTTAACCTTCCTCATTCTATCTAAAACTTTTTGTCATTAGATACAATTTAACTACATGCATAGGATAAAGGAGAACACACCTAGGGTGGGACCATGCAAAGTTCCCAAAGTGGGCAGGAAAAGAACCAGGCCTGTGGAAAGATGGCCTTGTTGGTGTCTCCATCCATCAGGCCGCCATTTTTCCTGAGTGTATGCCCCTTTAAATAAGCTTTTCCGCAAATTGATGTGTGTCTCTTTCTCTCCCAATTCCATCTGCAATAGCATACATGCCAGTATTCCCCAACCCACCGGGACCGGTAACTGACGAGGAGAGCTTGATATGAGAACAGCTGCGTTAATTAGCAGGTCATCTCCTAAACACTCTAATTATCTCTGCCGAGTACAATGGATGTAATCTGCAAAACGGCACTATTAGCACAGGAAGGGCTGGAAGACGGGCTATGCTGTTCTGCCTGCTGGATGTGTCACCGCTGTTTGTTTCCAGGGCTCCAAAGTCAATGAAATCAATATTATTATAGAAGTACATCGCTGTAGCATCACCCGACAGCCCTCGGTGGAGAAAAGTCGCAACGCTGTTATTGCGAAACCATAAACACGCAGAAACAGAGCTGCAATTAGTTTTTCTTTTAATTCTCACACCGCCAGAAACCTGTAAGCTGGCTACACATCTCTGTAAAGCTTGCCATGAATCTTCAAATCTGCTTGAACAATCTGCTTTAGATTAAAAAGAACTAACACATGATTGGGTATCGATGGAACGGATTCAGCATTATGCAGACATAAAAGTCATTTTGGTTGTAGCTCTTCATGCTCACTGATCCGTTTATAATGTTGAGCTGTAGTAACTGCGTGCAGCTGAAGGGTTAATCCTTGGCTCTCATAGTCACCCCCACTCTTGAATATAATGTTATTAACCCCCTTCACGATTATAAAGCCCCTGTTACGGTGGATGAATGCAGCGAGTAATCATCCTGCCTCTTTGATTAATACGATTTCATTAACATCATTAGACTCGGCGTCGAGCGAGTAGACCCTCCCCCTTCCACTCGCCTGCTGCCGATGCTACGCCGCCGTCACGGTGTTGTCCAAGACGTTCAAGTCTCCTCTCCCTTTAATCAGATTGGACACCGACGGGCATGTGGCCCTTCAGAGTTGTCATTTAAATTTCTCCTGGCAGTGAACTAGTTTCCCAGTGTGGGGAATCGTGAAATCCACTGAAGCAATACCAGCTTCTGCCCAGCTCTAGAAACATCCTGGGGTGGGTGAAGCGAGTCGAGAACACCATTAGAGTCATGTCATAAAGGTTACACTATATTGAAAAACTTAAGGTCAACCTTTGCTTTGCCCATTCAGGCCAAATTACCAGGTTCATTTCACACTGAGTGCCAGAGGTTTACCCACAGCGTTTGACTCGTGCCGCCTATTTCTTTCCTTTTCCCAGTCTAAACAGGAAATGGTCAAGGAGGCCATGTTTACATTGAACAATGGTCATCCAAAATCTCTCAGATATTCAGCCTTGTTTATTGAGGTCATCCAATACTATTATTAATAAACAGGATTTATATAGCGTCAACATATTACGCAGCGCTGTACATTAAATAGGGGTTGCAAATGACAGACCAATACAGAGAGGAGGAGGAGAGAACCCAGCCCAGAAGATGTTACAATCTAAGAGGAGGGGGAACCAGCACACAATAGGGGCCATATTCTGGCCCTGTATATTTTGATGGTCAAATTGTTGTCCTTTTTACTAGGGTGGACCATAATAGGGTCGTAACGTGGCCCTGCATAGGCGTTTAGTCTAAAATGCGTCATTAATTTAGCTTTATATCCAAAATGTGGTTGTGATGTGGCCTTGTTTGTTGAGATAGTCTAACATTTTTCCATAATCTGGCCTTGTTTATTTAGGTAGAGCTTGTTTTGGGCAGGCCGTGTCTACAATGGAGGGCCCAGCCTTATGCATACAGTAAAGAATATATTGCATGAGAGCAGCGGTGGCGGCCTACATCCCCATCAGCTGTTTCAGATTCTGGCCAGGCTAGTTCTATGAATGTCAGAATTGACGTCACCCAGCATTCTCGGCATTCCTGCTGCCCGCTTCAGGAAACTGGAGTATGGTTCTTGTTGGAGTGCTATGAGGGAGACGGCCATGCTGCATACACCAAGCCTGGGCCTGCACTTCCACTTTCCCCGTCATACAGACAAGTTACCCTATAGACAGACAATTCTTTCATTGTGACACATTTACATACCCAACCTATTCTCATAATGTTCACATTAGTAATTTGCAGAGCTTAACAATAACACTTGCTTTTTATACTGCAACACTTATTTGAGGCCCCTGTGGGGCATTTTCCCTCATTTTGTCTGACACCCCCAGTCTTACAGAATTGACACCCTGTATTTATCAGTTCTGTTTATGTTCCTTTTTTACACAGCTCTGACTTTTCAGGAGACCCACTCATAAAACTGCTATATTGTCTAATTGCGTCTAAACTGCGATATCTTCTAATTTAGGCAACGGCTACATCAGTGCACGAGCCTCTCCGGGCCTAATACAGGTTTCTAATGGCAACAGCCTGGGCAAAGTCATCCCAGCTAAGAGCCCTCCGCCTCCCTCCCAGAACAATCAGCTTGGCAGCAACAGCCGCAAACCTGACCTGCGCGTCATAACCTCACAGAGCGGCAAAGGATTAATGCACCATTTGGTGAGTACCGAGCCCCATTAGGGCATTGAACCCCTTCATTTGCAGTATAAGAAGTTTGCAAAGTTTTTAAGTGGCTTGACTTTGGAAAAATCTAAATATAGATATGATGCAGAAAGGGATTGAGGAATAGGGGTCACAGGGGTGCAGTTTCAAACAGAGGACCCATAAAAGGGATTGGATGTCCATTGGACCCAGGTTGTCCATAATCTAGGTTGGATTACCTTGGGTAATTCATCAGCAATGGTGCCTACAAAGGGCAAGATGGGCCACCTATGCTGGTGAATTGGTTCATAGAGTGGAAGGCACATGGAGAGGGCAGCACACTTTGGCTTTCGGGGACAGAACCTTCCCCCAGCAATGCTTTGTGGTCTAATAAAAACTAATTCTTGTGCCCTGACACTACTTTCACATATTGAGGACCACTACATTCAAGAAATGGCCAGCATGAGGGCTAAGGATGAACCACAACCCATAACTGACTGCCACCGCCACAATCATACCTTTCCTCCTAGTATGGTCCAGGCAATGACCCCTTATAAAGCCAATCAATGAGCACAACTGTGAAAATGACCTCCAGAGGCAGTGGGGACATTACAGTTATAGAAGGGTTGGAACCTGTGTCAGGTTGTTACTTTTCTAGAACAGTTCACCCTCCATGTTTGCCCTGATACCAGGACCAACAATGATGGGATATCCAAAATGGTATGGTAACCCATACCAGAAAGTATAATGAATTACTAGGAACACCTTTCTTGGTGACAACTGCCTAAAAGAGGATTCCAGCTCACTTACTGTTCTCTCCAGGACAGGAAGTGCAAAGAAATTCTCTATAATGTAGTACAGGCAGTAAAACTAACCTGAAAGTGTAGCCAACTATTCCCTACATCGTTTTAATTAGAGAAACACCATTTAACCATTTCAAAGGCTATATGGTTTAGTTTTCCCTATTTAGGATATATATGTCTTCCTATTCTCTGGGTTAAGATTTCATCGCCAGAATGGTATTTTAGGATTTGTGTTTCCATGTAACCTGCACTGTTGTTATGACAGCTTTTTGCAATGTCTATATAATACATCCTTGAAGTGTGTTTTCATTCTCAACTCTCCACGTTGTTTGAATACTGTGTTAGACAATTCATGTGTTTGTCCCATGAAGCATTTCCTTATTTAATAAGCTTTGTTTGGTGTTTTTTTTTTTTTTCTTCTTTTTCTCTCTGCCTTTCAATAATCTGCTTTTTGCACCCAGACGGAGGAGCAGTTGGAGATGGTGAGTTGACTTGCTTGCATCTCTCTCATGACTGTGAATTCTGTCCGCTTTCAATGTTTTTTTTTTCATTGCTTTACTATTATAAGCATTCATTCAGCCATCTTGTACTTTGAAACAAATCTTTATTGACAACAACAAGGCTTTTTTTTATAACAAACTGCACCATACAAATGGATAACGCTGGATAGAGAAGAGAGGCATGGGTGTAATCATGGCAGACCTAGGCAATTCTGGCACCAGCATATTGTAGAAGCATACTTTTATATTTTACCTATCCTTTTCTACTCCTTGCATTGTCATATGGGGATCTAAGTTTGTGCTACAAAAGATATGGACGATTTATCTCAATGGTTTACAGCTTTCTTGTGTCCCAATTGGATAAACTGTCTTGGGGATTCCCTGGCACACAATGTATGCAAACCATAATAATGAAATGGAGTAAATGAATTCTTCTTGGGGATCCTGCGAGTTCCCATGACAGACGCAGAAGCAGATTCATGATTTGTGTTCAGTTTGCATCTTTTAGGATGGGATCAACAGGATTCCAATCCAGCACATGGCATGGCTAATGGGTCACTCATGTCTTGCCACTTCCAACCACCCACATTCTATGCAGACGGCACAGTTATGTGACCGCTGTACAAGGCTTTATTTATAGAAGGGTCACTGCTTAAAGGCAAAGTTTTTCTTAATAGCATGGTGTGAATTCTAATTATTGACTTCCTGCAAACTTTATTTAGCCCAAAATGGCAGCAAAAGTTTTGATAATACATTACGCTCAGCGTACTGGGCCCTGAGCCCGAAGTAGCGGTCAGCGTTCCACACTTAGAAACCTGTGACATCACTTAGGAATGAGGCCTAATACGCAGAGCAGGATGCTTTATCAAGAACATTGGCTTTGGGGGTCAAAATGGTTGCCAAGAATTAGACAAAACCCTCTGATTCTCCTGAGAATTGCATGTCAGCGCCGCTTACATCACAAGCATGAGAGGGCCTTGCGAGCGTCTTTCTGAAGGCTGGAAAATCACATGGCTGCAGATGAGGGGGAGGTAAAGGCAGCTCATTCTTCCAGAAGCATGTCTGGAGGAAATGGCCCTTCCAGCTGCCCTTTTTTCACACCGAGGATGTGTGACCTAACCCAGCTTGTGATGATCCACAGCCATGAAAGGCTCATTGTCTGCTGCTCAGAGGATGAGAGAGGAGAGGAAACATCACAGCCTGTCTCTCTTAACTCCCTCTTTCCGCAAAGGAACTGCAAATAAGACTGCTAAATAAGAAAAAAAAAACAGTCCTGGCTATAGGCAAGCAAAGAATTTATCTGTTGGGTTTTAAAGAGGACCGGTCATCAAAATGAATTTGTAGTATAAACTACTTAGTTTTTTAAGTTATCAGCAGGGGTCTGGATGGCCCCCATAGACACCCCAACATAAATATAGCCAAATATCCGCTCACCCAGCCATCTCTCGCTTGGTTCATATATACCAATGTAAGAGTGGCCATTGCAATTCTTACAAATGTCCATTTCCCCACTGTACTCGTAAAATTACCAAACAATATGGCCAGCTATGCTAAGCCCCAACAGTCCAAAACTTTACCCTTCAGGATTTCCTAAGCCTTACAAAGCTTATAAAAACCAATGGACATGGAATTCCTCAACAGCAGCAATTCTCACACATAGATCACTATAGTGGTCCTCAGCAGGGGGCTGGGTTGTCCCACGTGTGACACCATGCATCTTCATCACCAACATGAATGACATTCTCAGTGATGCCGGAGGGCAAAAGACTTAATTTTCTTTCCATTGTCAGTAACAAGGGCCCAAGGGAGCCATTGGCTGATCTGGGGGAGGTTCAAGCAGCTTGGACACTGAATGTCCGTAACAGTAAATTCTGTTTTCTGTCCATCACTTCCTGTCCTGGTCACATGGTTGACCCTGGGAAAAAAATTCTAATGTTCAGATATGCCTATTGTTTAATTGCTAACCCTAGCAAGGAATGCTCAGATCAGTCTCATAGATTGTGCATGGGGCCCTTAGGTTGACCATAAACATTGTATGTATAATAGAGGGTCAGAAATATTGTATTGTACATTCATCCCTGTGTCTCTTGTCTTACAGAACGCACAGCGGTTAGGTGGAGCGTCGCAAGCAGCTCATTCTTTAACCACCCCGGTTGTTTCCGTGGCAACGCCCAGTTTACTGTCCCATCATGGACTGCCTTTCTCCGCCATGTCTACAGCATACAACACAGGTGAGCTGACATACAAATCAAGTTTTGTCGATAATGATTTGTATCTATGGTCTAGCTTCTCTTTCTAGAGAGGATATAAAGTTCATGGTAATTATAGGCAATAAAACAAAACCTGTGCAGGACATAGCAAGAGGTCCTCTTAATCACCTGTGTGCTCTTTGAGAGGTCTGGAAAACCTATGGTCAAAGCAAGCGGTTCATTTAATTACCTATCTACTACTCGGTGTTTTGTCCAGAGTGACAGCCATGATGATTTTGTGTATGTGTAGCAACAAAGGACTTCATTCTACTTTGTCTGCACCAAACCCATCTTTTATTTTATAAAGGTAACCGCGATCTCATTGCAGCTCCTAATCACAAAGCAGAGCTGTGGGAGGAGCTTACCAGGCCCCACCCACTAGGAACTTCTTGCAGAAAAACTACAGGAAGGGGCGGATACAAGACCAGTCACCCTGCAGAATAGGAGAAAGTAGCAGTGACAGATCTTTATCACAGGAAGCTCCTGCACCAAGCAAAGTTAAATTCTGGGTTACTGCACAGATCTGGAGGCAAAGGATTTGAATAAGAACACTCATGCCTCTTGTATTTGACCATTTGCCTATCCCAGAGTTTAGGTTTAAATGGCCAAATATAACACCCCATACCGGTCACATGATGGGTGGAGAGAAAGTTCTCAGCCTTGTATAAGCTGTAAACAACTTGCACTTTGTATTCCTTAAAAAGCATTCACCACCTTGGAAGTGTCCTATTAATATAGATCATCAAATGGGGTGGGGGTTGTTTTTTTTTTTTTTACTCATAGTGAAAAGAGATCCAAACTAATAATACAATTGGAAAATGAATCGCATTGTGACCAAATTTCCTGTTTCATCCATGTAGGATTGTCACAAGGGTGACCTATATTAATATTGAACCTGTTAGGGTTTTGGGAGTTTCACAAACACCCATGGAACTGGCTGTGGATGTTGACACGATGGGTGGGTGGCTTTCCGACCCGCTCACTGTAGATTTGTCACAATCTGGTTTTTGATGCAAACCCGGACAAACCTGTTCCTATTTTAGAAGATACCCATCGTCAGGTGCATGTGAAACCGTGTACACCCAAAGAAAGCAGAGCGGGAGGGAGCACAAAGAAATCACAAAGGTGTCACTAACTGCCCTGGATGGGATTTTACTGAATGCTATTAGCCTGTAAATAAAACACATTATGGATTCATAAATCTTACATCCCTTTCTGAAAAGCTCAAGTCCAAACAACAATGGGGATACATAAGTGAATCTGAGGATACATAAATGGATCTGGTTTACCTACCAGAAGACTTGTATTCTCTAAACCTCCCTGGCGGTAAAAAAAAAAAAAAAATGGGTGAAAGCGGTAACCCCGAGCCACACCCGGGGTAGCTGAAAACATTAAAAAAAAAAAACACTTATCTGGTCCCATCGGAGTCCTCCAGCGTCCTGCCCGTCGGATCCCATCCTCGGGCCGCATCCTTTTCTTCTGATCTTTTTCCGGTGTCTGCATTGACGTTCCCGGTGACGTTGGTGCTTGCTGCAGCGTGGTGGGAAATTCAAATTATTTTGTAATGGATTCAATACAAAATAACTGTATTGAATCCAATACAAAGTAATCATTTTATAATATATATGTTATTATATATATTTTATTTGCTACTGTACAGTTATATTACAGGTTTCATTTTTTTTATGCAAGCACCTTTCCTTGACCCTTCACTGCTGCAGCAGATCATCCCAGTCTGCTGATTGGACAATAAAGGTACAGCAGAATCCTGATAAATTCACCTCTCTGCTCTCTTCTCCTATCCATCTGTAGCAAAGCCTGGCACTGAACAATGGCTCTCATTTTCCTTGCAGGACACTGATACCAAGACATTTTCAGGAGTTAAACAATATTTTTTTTATTAATTAAAATCATATTTTTAATTCATAAATTTATCTCTACCAGGTTTTTACCTAGTTGTTACTGCATGTGTCCCGGCCTTACCATATGCAAGAAGAAGTTTAGGAAGGGTTACCTTTGCTCCTTGCTGTCTTCAGATTATCCTGTTTCTGTTGCTGCAATCCTGTCTGCCTTCTTGCAATGGTTCGGCTACCCTAAAGACATAAAAAGAATGTATTTATAGATAACACGGTATAGGGACTTCTTACCCCATCCTGAACACAAAGATACGAAAGAACTGTAACAATCCCTACGTTTTCCCCTATGCCAATGAGCTTGGATCAGATTGGTTTTTGCAGGTTTATAAAAGACTGAGGTTGCTCTCGCCCAGGCCCAAGGATGACAGCGGCGTGAAAACGACTCGCATAACCTTCACATGGCTCCCTCTGCTGGCCAGTCTCTGTCTTCACATGCTGGGAGTTTTATGACCTGTGTGACCTTCCCACAGCACATGTGTCCTCCTGTCACGGATGGCAAGTCCTCCACGTGGTTATTTCTCCAACCGTGTTATTAAACAGACTGCTCACTTATCTTATTATATTTTATCTATACAGCCTTCTCGGCTGTTTATTTTTATCTCTCTGTGCTTACAAGCTAGTTTCGATTGCTCTCTGAGACAAAACCCGCACATAAAAAAAGGAAGGAATGGTTCTGATTCACTGGGTGGCTCTGGTTTAAAGGGAAATGTGTTTTTAGGACACTTCTATCCCCCTTAATAAAATTGTTTTAGATCAGCAGCTTTTATACTGACAGGTGATGCTGTGTTTTGCATACTGTTTAACCCTTCTGGCTGTACTTCCTTTTTTTTTGGGGGGGGGGGGGGGGTTGATCATTTGCATGCAACCTAAATACAAGAATTGACGATCTGCTGTAAATTCAAACTCTGGGAAAGTGTCAAAACTCCCCTTGCAGTGGGGGATCTCCCCTGGTGTCCTCACAATGCAAGACTGCTGGTCCTGCATTGTACAGGATTATTATTATTAATAAACAGGATTTATATAGCGCCAACATATTACGCAGCTCTGTACATTATTAGGGGTTGCAAATGACACACAGATACAGACAGTGACACAGGAGGAGGAGAGGACCCTGCCCTAAAGAGCTTACAATCTAGGAGGTGGGGGAAGTAACACACAATAGGAGGGGCGATAAGTAGTGGAAGGAAGTATTGAAGGTTGATTTTGAAAAGATGGGTTTTGAGGGCTCCTTTAAATGACCAGAAAGAATGGACAAACTGAATAAGAGGAGGAAGACCATTCCAGAGAGTCGGGGCAGCTCTAGAAAAGTCTTGGAGCCGTGCGTGTGATGAGGTTATGAGTGAGGAAGTCATTAGTAGGTCATTGGAGGAGCGGCTGGGGGAGAGTTTTTCTATCTGTTCAGAAATGTAAGTGGGACAAGAACTGTGTAGGGATTTGAAGGCAAAGCACAGGAGATGAATTTGATTCTAAGGTGAAATGGAAGCCAATGAAGAGAACTACAAAGAGATGCAGCGGAAGAGGAGCGGTGGGAAGGATGGATGAGTCTGGCTGCAGCATTCATAATAGATTGTAGAGGAGAGAGTCGGGTTAGTGGAATACCAGAGAGGAGGAGGTTACAGTAGTACAGACGAGAGATAAGAAGAGCATGTACAAGGAGTTTGGTGGTCTCAGGGGATTTTGGAGATGTTGCGTAGGTGAAAGTGACAGGACCTGGAAATGTTCTAAATATGGGGGGTAAATGAGAGGGCAGAATTAAAGGTGACGCCAAGACAACGTGCCTGAGGGGAGGGCCGAATAACAGTGTTAACAGTTTGAAATATGTCGGGGAGAGATTTGGAATTTTAGGACGGGGGGGGGATGGGGAAGGGGGGATGATGAGTAGTTCTGTTTTATCCAGGTTTAGTTTCAGAAAACAGGATGACATTCGATGCCAGCAACTGAGCGACAAGGAAAATGCTTCGGGGTCAGGCTACATTTAGGTTAGGATACATAAAAAGCTGACCAAAGTGTCTGCAGACTTTATTCTGTGCAGATTTTTTTTTTTTGCTACTTGTGTCTAGATTGTTATAATGCAGCCAGATTGCACCGTAGCCCTGTAGACTTGAAAATCCCCCTTGTGTTGCTCTTTTGCATTGTAGATGAGAATCCCCGAAGCCTCGCGGTCTGTCATCCAGGGGCCGGAGGTGATCTGTACTCATTATGAGCTCTTGGCCTCTGTGTGACCCACTCATGCTCTTCTCTTGCAGAATACCAGCTGACCAGCGCAGACTTATCTTCCCTTCCTACGTTCAGCTCTCCGGGAGCATTGTCACTTGGCAACGTGTCCGTCTGGCAACAGCAGCAGCAGCAGCAACAGCAGCAGCAGCAACAGCATCCACAGCACCACCAAGCGCAGCAGTTGATCCCAGTGTCACTAAGCAACTTGGTGTAAGTTCTGCATTCCCATCAGATCTGTTCTGTCTGTTCTGGTTAGTTAAAGGAATGTTCCACCTGTATTACATATTTTCATTATTGCTATCCTGCACCTCTCACCAACACTGGCAACTGGTGGTGGAATCTTTTATTGAATTTACCTGTACAGGTGAAGATCAGTAATGTAAGTGGTCTGCGGTCTAGGAGCAGAAAAGAGTGAACTGTGGGGTCCAGAGGTTTCTGGAGGACCGGGGCATTTGAGAAAGAAAGACCTGAAGGCGTTTACACTGGTACTACTACGCTGTTACAAAATCAAGAAGGATTTCTTTATTTTTTAAGGTCACTTGGAGGAATTTGTATGAAGGAATTCTTCTAAGCAGCACGTGTACCTCCTCTTCTGCAAGTTATGTTGGCCATACAAGGTTTTCCAAGTGACTACCACAATTAAAGTAAACTGTTCTAAACTTGGCGTATCATTGTGCAAGCCCCTTCCGTTTTCTCTTGAATGCCCCCGGTCCTCTGTCAATTTAGAACACTACAGCTCACTCCTTTCTGATTTATCCCAGCTTCCTATTGGCCAGCTGACTGACCATCACACTCAGGGCTAAAAGAAGAACAAGCATGGAATTCTGCAAAGAAACTACACTATATGGCCAAAAGGTTGTGGACACCTGAGCTTCACATTTATATGAGCTTGTAGGACATCCTAATCCATAGGCAATATTATTATTTAGTGTTTCCATATCAGTCTCCATTATTCTGGGAAGGATCTCCACAAGTGGAAATCCCTTATATTTTTTTTTTTGAAGCTGACAATTTGGCTAGAAGAGCATTTGTGAAGTCAGATACTAATGTTGGAGGGGAAGACCTGGTTTGCCGTCAACATTCCTATTTGTGGTGTCCTATAAGGTGTTAGGGTTGTGGTCAGGACGCTCAAGTTCCTCCAAAGTGGTCACACCATGTCTTTATGGTTCTGGTTTTCTGCACAGCCATGCTGGAACAGTGAAGAATCTACACCAAACTGTTACAAGTTTGGAAGGACACAATTGTCTAAAAAATCTTTGTATGCTGTAATAATAACAGAACCCATTATGGACAGCTTAATTCAATAATGTGTTAGCTCTTTGGGGCAAAGTCCTCGTCTCCTCCTGTATCTGTCCGTCATTTGCAACCTCCATTTAACGTACAGCGCTGCATAATATGTTAGCGCTATATAAATACTGTTTATTAATAATATTAATAATAGTAATAATGAGGAATCCACATACTTTTAGCCATATAGTGTAAGTAGTGATGGTCAGATGGTAATGTATGTCAGTACTATGTATAAGGAAGAAATGGGGACCATATAAGACCAACAAAATAGGTCTGAACCAGAAAAAGATACAGTACATGATTCTGTAGTTCTGATCTGAGAAGCTATGCAGATTGCAAAGAGCCAAACATTTTCAGGGTATCTGGGCTCTAGAACTTTCCATTATGTGGAAAGTAGGTACAGATGATTACCTGGTTCTATGGAAAATATCCAACTTTTCCATTTCAGTTCCTCTTATTGTAGCTGTGATAAATTCACACCCTTTCAGTCTATGCACGTGCGTACATTAATCTGTGCCGGAAGAAGGAGTGAATAGGATAAGATCGTGTTAGACAAGTCTAACTAGAAAAAAAAGTGCTTTCTAATGAGCGCCCATCCCGTATCACCTGGTGTCCGCCCTGCCGATAACTTCTATGGTAGGCGTCTTAGAGCCCTGTGTGCTGACAACTCTAAAAGTTCTGAATTTTATTATCTATATTATACATACATACAAAGTCTTTCTTCAGTCTGTTTTCAGTTTAGCTCATCAAACCAATCAGATTTATTCTGCACTGGATGTACCTGATTGGTTATTGTCAACACAGACTGTCTGAGAGGTGGTATGGGTCCTGACCTCCTTTGCATGACACAAACATTGCATACCCAACACCCCTCTAGATATGATGTATGATAGACATATATCATAAAAGAAAACAAGGGCTGTGAATTTTTGGAATTCTACCTTGTACCTTACATAGCTATGATTTATGTTCCCCATTAGGTAGCAGTAATACCGCCATGCTGTGCCTAGAATTTTATCACAATGTGCCTGTAAAGACCTGGGTGGCGGGGGGAGCAGTCCATGGCAGGACACCGACCAATGCTTATGTAACATCCATTGTGCACTCCGGCTTGCAAACACATATTTAGCTCTGTTGGGATCTCGCAGCCGTAATTATTAAGGCGCCGCAGAATTGTAGCCGCTTTGGACCATTTCTGCAAGTTGCCTGGCAACCAGCAGCATTTAAGTCACTCGGTCACTTTTAGATACTTCGAGTCGCCGGAGGCGGAGAAGGATAAATGTGGAAGGTAGTGCCTAGCGGGTGACTCTGACCTTTTTATAGTTATTACATACAGCAATGCTTAAGACTAAAATAGAAGTTCCTAATTTTGTTTCTAACCAATTTTTTTTTCTCGTCTCTTTTCTTCTTTCATTCTTTTATCTGATCTTTCTTTTACCTTATTACGTTTGTTTGTCGCTCTTCCGTTTCGTCAACCTTTCTATACGCAGGTCTGGAGGTCAGCTATCGCACACTGCCACATTGACAGTCAACACCAACTCCAACATCAACATCAAGAAGGAGCCGACGTCCCCTAACCGAGAACGGAACACGGGCACCCCCTTGACGTCTTTCTCCCACCAGAGCCGACATGATGCTACCGGCCGCTCGCCTGTCGATAGCCTGAGCAGCAACGCCAGCTCCTTTGAAGGCAATGACAGAGAAGACGGAAGGCCCGATTACACCTCATCTCTCGGGCTCCTCAGACCCTCGGCCGAAGCAGAGGGCGAGAGTCAGTCTGTAAAGCGCATGCGGCTTGACGCATGGGTAACATAACTGCTCCTCTGCAGTGCCCCGAAGCTTCGTTCTTTTGCTCTCAGAGCCGAAGGATGAGGTGCTGCTCGGGGGGGTGGGCAGACGGGGTTGGGTGGGTTAGTCACCAGTGAGGTCTAATGCTGTAGGGTGGGTACCTATCATTAACTGCCTGAGATATAGCTTTAGTATTTGGTAGGCATTCTTCCTAGTCCAACGCTTTGGGCAATGTCTGCAGATGGCACCAGACTCCATGGCTGCATTAAGAACCTTGCTGAGTACAACACCAAAAAAAAAAAAAATACCCCAAACGCTTATCCTTCTCCATCTCATTGACCGCACAGCTGCTATAGTACACCTCCACCTCTGCACCACGCTGACATTACACGCCAATCTTTCCCTCATCTTCTGCGGGGCCACTCATAGTCGGGGCAGCTTTCAGTTCCACAGTGATCAGTCCAGACATGGTGGACTATGTCATATATATGTAATAATGGTTAACCATAACGTTGTCAAGTCCTTCGTTGACAATCTGATTTGAGCTGCAATGTAGCTGAGTTTTCATAGAAAATCCTCGATTCCTTTGTCCTTTCCTTCAATTCAGTTCTCAAAGTCCCGAATCTGGAGCCCTCCCTACACAGGAACTGCCCCGGCCTGCATGAGCCAGTCAGGCAGAACGGACCGTCCACATGCAAACTCAGCCTATAACCACCAAACATATCATACACAAAAGTATGTCTGCACTGTAACCCCCTTACCAACACCACAAGCCATGGAGCTCTCAAAAATGCAGACATTGCCACCGTTAAGACAAAAAAAAGAAAAAAAAAAAAAAGAAATATATATAATATATACATATATATTTATTCTTTTAAATGCGGTATTCTTATTTTGGTGGAACGAGCTCAGTCTATGATTTCACTTATTGAAAGGAGCCTCAGACAAGCATGGGATGGCTTGACGCACGCGGTGGGGTCTTTACAGAGATCTCTATATAGTGCCCATTTACATACAGTGGGAAAGCAGCCTAGTTTGCCCCCACCATTTTTAATTTCGTAAGTGAAATCATACATTTTTTGTTGATCTTTTATATTTTAAGCTTCTTCTATTCTGGAAAGGAAGGCTTGGAATAAAAGGATATATATGCTTACTGGGGGTCCATGTGCAACCATAGCAGCCTGGTCACTGCCACGCACCAAACGTGACCACCCCATTCACATGACACATTTTTGCTGCTTCTTTAATATGTCGGCCCTGATGTGCTCATTCACTCAATACGACTAAGTTAATCTTTGGCTTGGACGAGGACAATCAGATTATTCCAAGAAAATCCAAAAAATTGGGGAAACATTAAAACACGTCAAATTCTTTTCACCAAGGTATATGGACACTTAACATAGTGCTATGCAAAATCTTGGAGAACTGGTTGCCAATTTTGTTGGCCCTTTGTGGGGTGGGGGGGGGGGGGGGGGGGGAAATGAAAAAAATTTTACCTTTGTACAAGAAAACCAGTCTAGGAGACATTTTCTCTTTTAATTATTGAAGATCTCAAATTTTCCAATTCAGGAAAACTCAAGACAAAAATTGGTTGTAGTTGTGCATTTTGCTGCACGAAAAAAAAAACTGCTGGGTCGAAGAGGCCTACATTATTAGACCAAATTTACCTTTTTTTATCTTTATAGCCAGATAATAATCCAATATTAAAAATGAAGGCTTTACATCTGAATGATGAATAGAAAAATCATTTAAATAATATAATAATAAATGTAGTAATATTAATAATAATAAAGGGTTTATTGACATTTTTGCCCCATAAAAAATTACATGGTTATCGTTAAACTAGCAGCAAAAATAATCCAAAATTTGATGACATTGACAGAAAAACGTAAAATTGTATCGGCATGACCGGTTGTTATGGTATAAATGGACATTAGGATAATCCAATGGGCCCTTGGCTACTTCATTAGGTTCTTAGAGAACCGTATGTTTTTAGTTTTTTTTTTCACACATGTAAATGAAAAACACGTTAATTTTCAAGACAAGGAAAAAAAAATGACAATCTTAAAAAAAAAAATATATATATATATATATATATATACTCCCTGCACCCTGTTTTTATCTGTATAAATATTTGTTTCTGATTTTTAATATTATTTCTTGTGCTCATTTGTGCTGTTGACAGTTACATTGTGAATATTTTTTTATATTCGTAAAATTTTTGCGTTCTGTAGAGTAGTTATTATTGTTCAGTTTCATTTTTCGTTTCTATTTTTTGTTTTATTTTTTTGTTTTTTTTCCCTCATTTTATTAAGGGGTGTGGCAGAAACTTGCACGACACAAAACAATTACAAGTTAAATGCTGCAGTTTTTAGAAGAGTGAAGAAAATTAAAAAAAAGGAGCATATTTATTCTTAAAAGGCTAAAAAAAAGGTGTAAAATGCATGAAGTAATATTTACATAAAACACCAAAAAAATTTACAAAAAAAAATGTCAAAAAAAGATGTAACCTCAACAAAAGTGTAGCGTTTAAAATTTAAACAAAAAATAGCTAATATATTGTGTTTGGCTGGTTCGCTTTTCTTTTTTTTTCTTTTTTTTGTTTTTAAATGTTTTTCATTAGTTTATTTTTTTGGACAATGAAATACAATTGTGTATATTTTCATATAAGAAGTATGCACTGATATGTTTAAAAATGATATATTGCTTTTTAAAAGTGTGGTTACTTACCAAAGTCTCTTGTCTGTGCTTTCCCTTTCAATATCCTGACCATTGGGGTCTTTCATTTCAGGAACGCATGCATGGGGAGGGCAAGGGAGCTTGCTTTTTTGAGTGTTGCATCTTCTCGCCAGAAAATGGATATACCCACCATACGCAATCTCATCCTTCAGCCATTCATTTCGCTGCCATAAAAAAAGAAGAAAAATATAAAATTATGATTTGTATACAGAAATTTTGTAAGGTGGCTCACAGAAATTTGCAAAGTTGGAAAGCCACAACACTTTACACGCTGGAAACTAATTTGCTATAGGGGGTGACAACATTCCCTGTGCCCTTATTTTCCTATTTTTTCCCCTACCATTAAATAGTGTACAATTATACGATAATACTCGTACAACAATGTCCTTTCATTCTGAATAATATTTAGTCTGCCCGAGATACATGATTAATTCTTGTAGTGTGCCATTCTACACAAGAAAAAAAAAAAATATATATTATCTATATATATATATATATATATATATATATATATATATATATATATATATATATATAGAGGGCCAACGTCTCCCAGAACAATTGGTTTGGGAGCGTATGAGCTAAAGCCAAAAGATTGGCTCTGCATATCCTGATGGGTTAAAAAATTATATTAGAAGTAATCCTCACGTGGAATTTTTACATTTTAAGATACAGAAAAAAAATTGAAGTTGTGAAAATAAGTCCAAATTTGCCCAGAATACCCTGATTTAAAGAATATAACCCCCACGAGTGATAAGCCAAAGTCTGCAAATACTTAGACATAACTCCAAGTGGTTGTTTTTGGAGGATAGTCCCCGGGTTCTGTTTATAAAGCCGTGAATCTAACATTCACCAGACCTTCTCTGGTGGGGAATTGGACACAGCCATTAAAAACACACGGACCTGGAAAATCATCACCAAACAATGTGGGATTCACTTTATAAACAGCCTCCTTAAGAACTTTAAGACAGACTGGGCTGTGGTTTGTACTGGGTCTCAAAACAAGAAATGACCACTCTACTATCCTACAAGACACTAAAATCCTGGTAAAGAAAAATTCTAAAAAGCCAATGAAATAATTGTATATAAATCCTTCCTTGGAGTGGCACCATCTTCTCACACATCCTTCGTTGGGTTTCCAAAATGGTTCAACTGGTCTGGTTAACTGGTTTGCCTTTTATCCATTTAACAAAACAAGGCTAAAGCTAAAATATAAAACTCAAAGATCACACAGATACTAAAAAATGTTAAATATAAAGATTAGGACCTGCCATTCCCATCATTGTCCTAGACCAGGGGTAAACCCTATGTATGTTGTTTGGGTCAAATATAGGCATTTTATTCGTGTTAATTTTTACAGACCGGATGTTTGGTAGATCTCCATGAAAAATATGGTGGAAATATTTTGAGTTTTTTTTAAAGTATAGGGATTTTATGTAGAGTATATTATTATATCTATTTCCTATAATGGAACATTCTGCTTTATATGCCTTATTGAATCTATGAAGATCAGCTCAGTAAAAAAAAAATATAGTTGCCTTTTCTAGTAGCTCATGTCTTGAAATGATGCTACATAATGGTGCCCTAACCACTGCAGGGTTTTTGACTCTTCCAGATGGGTCAGATCCCTGCTCCCCCCGTCACCTTCATTGGTTCTTCCCCTTCTTGGTACGTCCTGTAGTGACAAACAATCCAGCAGGAACAACCACTTTGTGCAGAGGGGGAGGATCAGGTATTCATATACCCAGAAAAATGGAATACCTGTAGGGGCCAAGATATTATATGCTAGACCCAAGGGGGTCAAGATATTATATGCTAGAAAGGCATGGGGCTTCTTTTACGTGAAGTGACCAAGTAGGCAAATTTAATACTAGGACAGAAAATGATGGGAAATGGAAGATTCTGTTTGGTTTATGAGATTTTCTTCTATAGAATCTTCAAGATAGGAAGTGAAGGGAAATCTCCCCAACACAGACAGCAACCTACTCAATCAAAAACGAAAAAGTTATAGCCATACAATAAAAATTTTTGTAGCATTCCAATCGTAATATTCTAATCTCGGAGAAGTGCCACATAGTAACACAAAAATACCCTACCAAAGAGGAACAAATGAAAAACTTGCAAAGGATGGTGAACCATGAAAGGGAAGGGTTAATGAGTGTGGAAAATTAATAAATAAAACCCAATATACTGATTTTATTGTAACATGACTGTTCATCTCAAACAAAGGCTCATTATTTCCTGGCCTATATCATTTAATTCCAAAAATGTTAAATGGAAAAAAAAAACATGGAAGCCTTTTAAGCATCTTGTCCAGTGCCAACAACCACCATACTTTCTACAAAGAATGCCAAAGGGAGGGCCACCACCACAACTATTGCCTACATGTGGCTTCATCACCTACGACATGTCAACCTTCACTGGCATCTTCTACTCATGACATCAAGGTATCATTGCCACCATGCGGTCAAAACGGGTTTGCAACGACTATGAGTTGGATGGAAGGGACAACATTAAGAACCAATGGTCAGGTGAATTTGGGGTTTATGGAAGAACCATAAAAACGGGGCTGGTTACAGGTCAGAACGAAGACGGTTTCCCTCAATTCCATTCATTAGATTTCCTTATATTGCATGCTACTTTACGGGGATTAAATAATCATGGATGTATGAGCCTTTGCCATCCTCTTCTTCAATACATTGTCTTTAAAAGGATACAGCTCAAACAGGAAATGGTGGAAGCCATTTTGAACCATCAAGGTAATGCCAATCGGTTGAGCTTTGAAGCTTTACAAAATGGCTACCAATAAATTGAACATTTTGTTACTCCTGGAATCCTTAGGATAGGTAGATGATCGACATGAACACTCACAGACCACCCGGGAACCTCTCTCATATTTGCCCAATGTCTGTTTCCCATTTTACAGTCAACCACACCCTCTTATGTCATCTGTCACCATCATGTCACCTCTTCTACATGCAGGACCTACGTGTATATAGTAACAAGTACAGACATGTTAGCAAATGGTTATAGTACAGGGAGATGTTTTTTTTGTTGTATTGATATGAAATGAAAATATATTTTTGTCAGAGTATATTGTAATAATACTGACTTTGATCATGATGGTAACTGTACAGCTTCTTAACGTTCATTCCCCCCTCCTCCTTCTTTATTACACCCTTCCCTTCACCCCACTTTCCCTCTTCCTTTTACCAATTCTTTCCAGCCCTTAAAAACCTCCTTGAAGTTTAGTAGATTTGTAGTCGCTGAAGGAATTCATTATATACTTGTAATTAATGTTTAATAAAATAAGCAATAGATCGTGAAAGCAGTGTGATTTCCACAACAAACCCATTTGTTCAAAATGGCGGTCAAATCTGAACGGTGATGGAGCATTGCGAACGAATAGATATAATATTTACAGTTAGATTTATATCCAGTGCCCAGATTTTGATATCTAGTGTAGTGTTTAGTTACTCTTTTTTATTATGAGGGTTGGTTGATGCATTTAGAAGATTATGAATGATGTGGTGGCCGTATGACCACCCATACATTTTTTGATGAGGCCAATGCTTATAGGTGTGAGCCTGTTTCTACCCACTGAAAATTAATATTTACCAATTTTTAAAGGATTAATATTATAGGGATATGGGAATATTCCTATTATTTTTTAGTTTTGTATTTGGTTTGGGCCACAGTGAGGATCTCCAATTATCATGTTCGAAGGGTTTTATTAAATTGCCTTTGCTATTTTGCCAGACATTGAATAACGAAGAGTTAATAAGTTTCAACTTTTTGGGGTATGGGCAAGCCAACAACTTGATACTCCTGTCTTGAAAGGGAGGATTTTATGGGCTGTCATGACAGCATCTTCCTAAACTTCCTCCATAATCCCCAAAATGCGTTGGGTATTAATCTGGACCATACCTTTAATTTAGATCCCCCTTTCGTGCAATAGCTAAAATGCATTTTCTTAAACTTCCTCCTTAATCCCCCAAGTGCATAGGGTATTAATCTGGACCATACCACTAATATGGATCCCCCTTTTCCTGCAGTAACTAAAATGCATTTTCCCAAATTTCTTCCATACTCCCCAAAATGCATTGGCTTATGTTACCTGGACCATACCATTAATTTGGATCCTCCTTTTCCTGCAGTAACTAAAATGCATTTTCTTAAACTTCCTCCATAATCCCCACAGTGCATTTGTTTATTTATTCTGGACCATACTATTAATTTGGATCTCCCTTTTACTGCTGTAACTAAAACACATTTTCCTAAACTTCCTACACAACTTCCAAAATGTGTTGGTAATTTAATCTGAACCATCCCAATTATTTTGGCTCCCGCCTTTTTTTGCAGTAAGTAAATCTCCTATATTTGAAGTATCTTGTTGCAGTTTTTGCCTCCACTGGGATGGTTTACCTACCACTGGGAGGACAGACCATGTGTAACCCTTCCCTTTTCCATCTAAACCCCCTCAAAAAGTTGGACTACCATTAAGTCTTATGATCCAAATGGTAAAATTTTCCTGCAATGGGTATGAAAGGGTCACCAATTCTTAAGGTACATTGGCCAATTTGTCATTGCGTATAGTAATTTGTTCTGGTGTGGCAATAAATGGCTGTGATCAGATGGGTAGGGTAGGGTAGTATAAAGTTTTGGGAATAGGGTGGGGTTTTGCAGGATTGTATTTCAATTGTTAGGTTATGAGTAGGGGTACCATTAAGCCTTATGGTTAGGGTAACCAATATGGATAGTTTAGATATTAAAGATGTTTAGTAAAATTTTTGTAATTTGGAAATCCAAAAATTTACAACCCCTTTTGTGCAAATGAAACAGGCCATCTGTATGCCCCAGAGGACAATGGAAGCACTTTGCATTTTCTAACTTTTGTTCTAGATCTTTCATAGTTAATACAGACCAAATCCCCATCCGTAGAATCCAACCAAATAGCGCTGGCCGATAGTGTACATATCTCAGGATCGTCCTAGTAGCCCTTGTAGAAGTGATGTATATAATGCACTATAATTAAGCCTCCTTTATATGATTTAGTAACGTGGCGTAGGACCCCAGGAGGTAGCCGTGACCTAGAATTTTGGCTCGCCCCCTGCTTTGCACTTTTTTTGGTAAATTAACACATGTACAGTTGTATACACGCCCTTCTAGACTCAGAATCGGTAGATCTAGGAAACTTTTTGCCTAAGTGTGTTGATAAAGTGTTTTTTAACAATGTTTTTGTGCTGCACCTACTTGAGAAAAGTAAAAATTTGGCGTTTTTTCCCCTATACTCTTAAAGTAAGACTGTATGTAGCTAAAATTCTTAGATGAGGTAAGGTCAGTTATAGTAAAAAAAAAAAAAAAAAAAAAAAAAAAGCAATTTTCTATGTATTTGTCCATCAGAGTAAAAAACAAAATGGCGGATTTTGGAGAGCGTATAACTTTATATTTTTTCTATTATCACCTTTTTTGGGTTGACCCAGAATTTGTAAGAATGAGTCAAATTTGTAGATAACTGGAAAAACCAATATACACCAGTCGCAGAAATTGTCAAGCCCTTGCACGTACTCAGTTTTGAGGGATCCAGCATTTTGTGGTTGCCATCAATTATTATGAGGCTCAACAGTCAAGGCTTCTTCATATGAGATAAGATGGTTAGCTGGGCATGAGTTAAGCATGCTCACCATAGACATCAATATGCTTAATTACTATAGACCAAGTTGGCCTGAATTAATAAAGATCTTGAAGACTGGTAAAAAAAGACTATCACTGAAGAACCTGGGTGATCAATCAAACCTTGAATGGACGTGGTTCAGGACTGAAAATAATAGTAAATTATCTTTTGCTGGATCACCCAGGTTCACCCATTATAGTCTATTTGGATAAATCAGGCCTGGTATGGCAATGAGCAGTTACACCATGCTCTGTCCTTGTTTTGAAGGAACATTTGTGATCATCTGGACCAATCCATTTGGATTGACTCTACCCCCGTAACAATTTGTCCGTTAGGGGGTATCCTCCATCGAGGCCCATTAACCTGTGCCTATTTCCAAACCAGAACACTGAACATCTCACATCCTATGGGCAGAGTATGATGGGGGTTGAAACCCAACCTTCGAAGAAGTCCATAGACATGTTCTCTTAACTATGCCAGGATTATATCA
This sequence comes from Pyxicephalus adspersus, assembly GCF_032062135.1. Classification (NCBI taxonomy): domain Eukaryota; kingdom Metazoa; phylum Chordata; class Amphibia; order Anura; family Pyxicephalidae; genus Pyxicephalus; species Pyxicephalus adspersus. The sequence continues at coordinate 5,091,637 of NC_092869.1, forward strand.
AGAAGGACAGGAAGGAGGCCGGACTAAACTACCAACAAAGGGGGGCAGTTGTTTCTAGATTGTTCAAATGCTACGCCCCCTATGACATGGAGTATCTATAAATATCTGTAGATATGAGGTTGTCCCCTATAAGCCTAATGATGGCCAGATAGGTCAGATGTTCTTTGAGATCTATGAATATGGTTCTATGTATCTACAGTAGCCAGTGTTATCAGCATAGCCCAAAAATGCAGGACAGACATGGATACAGATGTTCTATGGCCCCACTAAATACCATGGCCTCCCTACCTATGCCTTACCATATTTCTGAAGGTGTAATATAAAGAGATGAGTTCTAGAAGAAGACCACAATCTAGACATAGACCACAAACACATCAAAGCTCTTAGGTTCCTCATGTAAAGTTAAGAAGAACATTTGATAGCTCATTCTAAAGGTTTGGCCTTTGATCTCTTTACCTTTTTTATTTTTAATTATTCTAAGGACCCACAAGCAGATTGCCCCCCCCCCCCCCATCTTTTCCCCCAGACCCTCATCCTTTCTTTCCTTTTACTTTCCCAGCAGCGAAACGCCATTGAGGCGCCTTTTATTATTTTTTTTTCTTTTTGAGTTGATTTATTCTACTTTTGTTGTGCTGTATGGTGATGCATTATTGTATATTCTAAACGAAGAAAAAAAGTTACACGTAAAAATGAGTTTTGTTTGAAAACTCTCACTATATTTGTTGTAAAAAAAAAGCAGACAAAAAAGGTTTACTATTAAAAAGAACAAAAATGACAAGTCCTGGATTTGGCCTTGCTTTCTTTTCGTATTGAGGTTTTGGGTGGTCTTTGTTTCTTCTTGTTATGTGTGTTTCGAGTCAAGAAAATTTCTGATTGGACAAGTTCCTTGTCATGTGACTTAGTGTCCTATCACCAGTCATGTGACAATTTTGGCGGGCTCCATTTCCACTAGAAAGAAATTCATTAAAGTAAAATGTAGAAAAAAAAATACAGCGGTTTAATACCTTCTAAAAAGTTCTTTGCATTCAATGATTTTTTAGACAGCAAAGAACCTAAGTCACTGACATGGAACGAGCATGTGGCCAGTTTAATTTTAAAGCCCCTTTCCAAGTTCATGCTGCAGAACATAATACAAAAATGGACAATTCCACTGATCATGCTTTAAAAAATTTATCTTTGAAAAGTAGATAAGTGTCTATGTTTTGTATTATGTTTTGAAGCATAAACTGTAGAGAACCCCACTCCTGTTTATCCTAAGGATCTGGGAACCCCTGATTGTAATTTAGAAGAGGGATTCCCAGACACGCCCACTGCATGGTGCTATATCTCCCATGCACAATCCTTAATGTATCAATCTTTGTAATTTCTTTGAATTTTACATTTTTTTACATCAAATGAAATATAGCAAGTTGAAGAGAAGCGGCCCTGGGGAGCTGAGAAACCGACACGTACACCACACAGAGGGTCGCCCTGAAATTTGGTTATAATTCAATGCAGAGAACTCCAATAAAGCCAACTTGTAACTATTGAAGAAAAAAAAAGGTTTAGGCCATAGAAAATATAGTCATAAAAATAAAGGTGGAAGGTGTGGGTGATCGAGGTGGTGGAGGAGATGATTGGGGGGGGTATTTAGCAGAACCCTACTATCTAAGCTCGGGGCCAGGGCTTCCATCATTCCTAGGATGGAACGCAGACATTTCTGCTCCAGGATGCCCATATATAAGGAGCACCTTGGATGAAGAACAGATTTGTGTCCCGGATCTGCTAGGTCACTGGTCTACAGCCATCTTGGTTTAACGTGCAATAAAGGCGCCCAGCCAAACAATGGTAGGAAAACACAAAAGGAAAGTCTATACCCGTGTCCATGTGCCCTCTATGTACTGCGAGGGGGAGAGGCTCAGATGAAAGCAGGGACACCCAGAATTCAGGTTTGTCCTGCACCTTAAATCAGCAAAACAGTAGACACAACAACAATGCCGGTTTTATACAGCGAGTCCAAAAAACTAACAAACCAGTCTGAGTCTGGGATCAGCCCCAATACATACACTTCAAACCTGAGATCTGTTCAAATAGCATTCACTCCAACCCAATGCATGTGCTGCAGACCCTAAATCTTCACCAATGCCAGCACCCCATGCCTTAAATTAGCCCCAAGCGTGCACCCTAACCCTTGGATCAGTACCAATAAATGCATTACAGACATTAGAACGGCCCCAATGCATTCATTGCAGACCTCAGATTAGCCCCAGCTCCTTTGAAGAAACGAGGGAAGTGAGGGTCCCATGCTTTGTAATGGTCAGCCTAAAGAGTTGGCATTTGATGCCAGTGCAAAATGTCTAACGTGTTGCCAACTGCTGATTTACATTTCATGTCCGCTCCTGATTAACAAGGCACCCCCTAATGGGTTCCCCAAGAAAAACAGCACATGGACCTTTTTATGCTTCTGTTAGCCGTCAGCCTTTCACCCAGCAGCAGGAACCCACATAGCAGGGAAGGGAAAAGATCCATTAAACCCCGTTCAGCTCACATCTAGAAGGACGGGGGCACAGGTGACTACCACGTGAGATGTGGCATGGAACAAAGGCTTCACCCCACCCAGAACTCCACAAAGCCACCAAGCTCCATAATACAAATACAAAATAATACAAATACATAATAGAACTTATTAGGTCAACAAAAATTGGTCTTCTACATCCCTCTGTTCACCATGTGCAGGTAAGAAATCTAAGTGACACCAATACACCATACACAACCCTACCAGCCCTGTGCCAGATACAGAAACACGATTGCATAAAGCTGCATTATTGTCCATTTTCTGTATTGCGCAATAGGCTCAATAGGCCAAGAACACAAGGATAAGGATCCTTACGGACAGCTATTCAGCTATAGAAGTCCAATGAGACTTGAAAACTTATTCACATGACTATACACAATGCATGCCAAACAATTCATTTCTTCTAAGATCACAATATTCCCCCTGACCTGGCCTTAATCTACTTCCCTCCTAAAAAGCAAAGGCATTATCTTTGTTCAGGCATCATCCAGGGTCACCATCTACTTTCTGAAGACGACATCTAAGAAATGATACAATCAGGTAAATCCTTCTGCCTGTGCAGCTCCAAGCTGTGCTCACCAATGCCTGACACAGATCGGCCCCTCATTACAGAGATCTATCTCCTGCTTTGGGTTTGTAGCCCTGATGAAGGTGCAGTGTCTCCCGAAACGTGTCGGATTTTGTTTTCTTTGTCATGTGATCCTAAAAGAGACTATTGATTGGACTGATTTCACCAGGCTAGGTACTCACATTGATTCCATTACTTGGAATGCCCCCACTCTGGGGACACCTTGTTTGTGAGTGACCTCATCAGAGCTAATGAGGTTTATGATTATGAGCTCTTTCTTTTCAAGAATCCCCAGAAATTTCTGGGTACTTTAGGGGGCCCTTTAAAAAAGTCAGTGTACACCTTTCTATGAAAAATAATTGAAGCCGTATTTTTTGGTGTCTTTAATGCTCTCGGTGTATATACGCCAGTGTGCGTGTTTCCTTAGATTGGCACTTTAACAAGTTGGAGGCCTCGTCTTTTATTTGCTGTATTTTTTCGCTTCTGTAGTTCCCTCGCTTGGTGAAGGGAGGTTACTGAGTCACGCGGAGATGTCCCCTGGAGAGAGCCCACTAATGGAGCCACTGGAGGGACATTAGGAGCAAATTACAGGTGAGGACCACTCTTCCTAAGCCGTGCGGTGTAACCTGTAATAACGCCGGCTCTCCAGGGCCACAAGATCAGCGAGAAAATTGCTGCAGTGGCAGCCAGGCGAGAATTATCTGAAGGAGATATAAAAGCCGTCACATCAACGGTTTCCCAGGAAAGAACTTCAGAGGCAGCGGGGAAATCGTTCTCGTTTTCTCTGGGCTAATGATGTACAAATGATGGCGGTATTTTAGGTAATCGTCAAGTTTTATTAAGGGTAAAAAATGCCCGCAGGGGCAGAGATAAATGAGCCTTCCTGTAGTGCAGATTTTTACCTGCTTTGGTTGTGTAAATACCGAGTCCAAAGGGAATGCTAAGCAGGAGGGGGGTTTCTTGCCTGAGTAGTGCTCATGATCAGTGCGGGTGTTGGTCACGTCAGTTCTGGTGTAGTAGAAGTACCAATAAAAACCATTGCATGTCAGGGGTGAAAAGAAAATTCGGGGGATTTGGGGTATGCTGCTGCTTTTCCTGGGATTTGCACAATAATAATAACACTTACAACCCCCTTCCTCCAGCCTATGACTGGACAGTGAATGGAGAAGCAGCATATTGATGAGCTCATCTCTCTTTTCCACTCTGCTCTCTCCTTCTATCAACATGCTTCTGTATAGTTTTAGAGATCCCTCTTTATAACCTTTTCATACAAAGTTATAAAACTGCAGAATGTCATCGCAGGGCACACGTTTGTTTTATGTTCTGACAGCAACTTCAGCTGCAATATACTTTTTGGGTATTTCCCATCAAACCCAATCAGGTATGACACCATGATTAGCTTAAGGAAACCTTTCCAACCTCCTCTCTCTTCAGTTACAAAGATAAAGCATGTAGCAGAATTTAGTAAGTCTAGTTCTTCTAAATCTACAACCTGCTCTTCTTAAAGGGTTAACAGCTGCTAGTAATGAACTGGTTAATCTCTCCAGGGAATTCTAGAAATGTAATATAGTGCAATATCGTCATTTACCTCTAGATGGCACTCACTGATTGCCTATCCATATTGTAATACAACTGTAATATAGACTATTACCACTAGAATGCGCTCTTAGCTTACATAGTATATACAAATTGTAATACAAGTCTAATATATCGTATTATTGACATTTTCCACCAGAGGGCGCTCAGTGATTACATATCAATATTATAAAACACGTATAACTTCATGCATTTAAGATAAATTCCACCAGAGGGCGCTCACCATATTGCATATTTCTTTAATCAATTTACTGCAACACAAAATTTAAAACAGACAAGTCGTGGGCCAACCTTGAAATTTTTTTCCTTCTCATTAGATATAAAACCTTTTTGATATGGAAACAAAGAGGTTTTGCTTATCTTATGGTAAATGAGTGGCCTGCTGCTGGAACTCCCTCTTCATTGAAATAGCACCGCTACTACAATTCCCGGCATTACTTGCGTCTATAAAACAGTCCAATGCGGGGCCACGCATAGGCAAGGAGCCCCCTGCTCTATAGATGCGAGTGATGCCAGGATTGTAGTAGTGGCGCTATTTCAATACAGCGGAGGGCCAGCTGCAGATCATATTTAGGATTCCTTTGGGGGCCAAAAAAAAAGACGTTGCGGGCCAGATTTGGCCCATGGGCCAGAGTTAGACACCCCTGAGCTAGGGGTAGGTAAAAGAGACAGCAGCCTTGGGGTGCTCTAGAGGGAGTGGGGTGTAGAAGGGGCAGGAATAGTTACTGAAAAAGTTTAGAGCTCTTGGGATAATCTTGTCC
>NC_092869.1:5097591-5100582 GCF_032062135.1 Pyxicephalus adspersus
GGCTTAAGGACAGGGGAGATAAGGGCCAGATAGGGGGATGAAATTAATAGACCAAGAAGAGGGGTTAAGGTTAGGGAGCAGGGGAATTAAGTGCCAGGCAGAGGGGTTAAGGGTAGGTACAAGGCAGAGCACTGAGTGGGGGGGGGGGGGGCTCCTGGCGTAAACACCAGACAGGAAAAGGGTTGACAGCAGGACAGGATTTTAGGTTGTACAGGGACCTTAGCAGTAAAAATAAATAAACACCCCCCCACACAAATCATAGGGATAGGGAGTGTTGAAAAATCCTAACAATTCTCAATCTCAGGAAGAAAATTCCTGGAGAAGTAATGTGACTTCAATAGTGACACCTTTCTGACACTAGATGGCGCTCTGTGCTCGCTCTATTCCCAGCAGGTCCCCCTGGCAGGCTCTGTGATTGGTAAATCTGACCCCCTGGCTACTCCACAGTAAAGTGTACCTGTTATAAATGGAATTATTATTATTATTATTAATAATAATAATAATAATACTAAATAACAGGATTTATATGGCGCCAACATATTACGAAGCGCTGTACAATAAATAGGGGTTGCAAATGACAGACGAATACAGACAGTGGCACAAAAGCTTACAATCTAGTAGGAATCTGCACATTGTTGACTTGTTTATTAAGGTGCTGGTTCTAGGACTCTCATGGTCATCCAGACTTCACTACCTAGTGAGTCCCCACCTCCAAACAAGCATTCAGGCCAGACATCACTGGGTGCATGCTTACTGTAGGTCACTGGCTAACTGTATAGCAAAGGACAAGGAAGACACCCCTAGATCCTACACTTTAAAAACAGTTCAGCCTTTGCAGCTGCCACTGATTCAAGTTATAGAAAACTTGAATGAAGCGATATCCCTTCACCCAGAAGCAGCACAGATTGGTTCTGAACATGCCCCAGCCTTCTGATTGGACAATTCAAGAGCAGCAGCATATTAATATTATTATTACACAGTATTTATATAGCGCCATCATATTACGCAGCGCTGTACAAAGTCCATAGTCGTGTCACTAACTGTCCCTCAAAGGAGCTCACAATCTAATGTCCCTTCCATAGTCATATGTCATTATTGTAGTCTAAGGTCAATTTTTTTTTTAGGGGAAAGCCATATATAACCTAACTGCATGTTTTTTGGGATGTGGGAGGAAACCCACGCAGACACCAGAACCAGCAAACTCCATGCAGATAGTGTCCTGGCTGGGATTCCAACCTAGGACCTAGCGCTGCAAAGCCACCGTGCATACCAGTGAGTCATCCTTTTTGCTCACTCTGCTCTGATCTGGGTCAGCTCATGCCATATAAGTCCTTCCTGTTATATGGGGACAGCTGTTTGCAAACTGTGCTTCTGTGTTGTCACCCCATAATGCTTTCCTGGTGAAGTGGCTGTCCTGGCACCTTGCCCAGGAATCATCCATTGCTGTCACGATCAGAAATTTGGTCCAAGACAATGATGTGCAGCTGGGGACATATAGATAGGAAGTGGTTGCAAAGAGGCTGCAGAAAATCAGCATCCCTGGTATGGGGGGAAAAGAATTTAAAAAGAAAAAGAAAAAAAGAAACCGCTTTGAATTTACTACTGGAGACAAAAGTGACACAAACCTGTGTAGCCAGTTGTGATCTATATTGGGAATGCATGCAGCAAGGTGACAACGCCATCATTGGTTGACAGGGACAGAGCGTTGTCACGTCTATAACAGGAAGTGCCAGAAACAAAAACCATCATGGCAGGATCATCCTGAATAATTTTAACAACTTGGAACTTCCAACATTACACTTTGGATGGCATTAAAGCCATTGGGGTAACACCTTTCCGACACTTCCTGTTATAGGGTGATAACATTCTATCCGTCTCCCTATGGTGCTCTTGCATGGGCATTCGGCATCACTTACGGCATGTTAAAGTGCACCTAAGGGGGATGTGTCATATGTTATAGGAAGCCACCAATGGACACCAATGGTGGATGGAAGCTAAAAAAAAATATCAACCTTATTAACCTTTTCACTGCCAGACTATAACACGAAGGGGCCATCACATAACAGATCGCTATCTGGCGCTTTATAAAAGTAGAAAACCGCCAGGAAATCACACCGATTGCCAGATCATTCGTAAACTGACGATAGAGTAGAACAGCGACGATCACGTCTACTGCTCACAGGTTTTATAAATAGGGCGATGACAATGATACATATTTCTATAGAAGTAGCGGCACTTTATTGTGCTAAGAGCCTATTTATAAAAAGGTGGAGGTCACATGATTAAAATAAAAAAGAAGGCCAATGAGGTGACAATTATCTGATGTCGTTCATCAATCTGCCACGGTGGTTTGATGAATGATCGAATGGGAAGAACCGTTGTGCATTTCTATGGGGGAGGCGCAGCTGGGGTGCAGCTCGCTTGTCGTTCCTTCTCTCGATTCTCCATAGAACAGCGTTCGTTCATTCATTTCATTCATTGTCATTCGTGATCATTTCCAGTCACAATCCTTTGATGTCCATTGGTTGAGGCCTAAACCAACCCACAGGGCCCAGGAATTGCTTGGCCACCTGACCAGACCTGACTGTTGCCTTGTTGTTCAAGCGTCTGCCCTACAGTCCAATGGCCCGGACTGTGAAGTCTTAGGGGGAGTTACATCACCCATTTTATATCCAGGCTGATGAGTCGGCCCTAAAGGCTGCAAGGGCCCGGCCAGGTCCTTCTATGGAGGCCCAACATATGTCAGTGGCCCTTCCCGTAGTCATTGATCGGGCCTTGCAGGTGAGGAAGAAGCCTGGGAAGAATTGTTATGGTTGTGCTGTAAGATCACCATGGAGACCCCAGCTAGGCCGAGCTCTTATTGCACCACCACTGAGGCCCAAACCACAAAAAAAACATGGCCGCTTCTGGCCTATTGTCATGTAAAATGGCTGCACTGTTAAAAGCTGATTAGAGCCGACCTCCTCATCATATTATATCCATGACTAATCC